>NC_053025.1:569413234-569643495 GCF_003073215.2 Triticum urartu
ACTTATATCTTTTGAGTTATATAATTTTGCTCTAGTGCTTCACTTATATCTTTTAGAGCACGGTGGTGGACTTGTTTTATAGAAACTATTGATCTCTCATGCTTCACTTAGATTATTTTGAGAGTCTTAATAGCATGGTAATTTGCTTAATAATAATATGCTTGGTATTCAAGATTTGTAAAACTTTCTTTTGAGTGTGTTGAATACTAAGATATAAGTGATGATCATCATTTTTAGAGCATTGTCCCAAGTGAGTAAAGGATGATGGAGACTATGATTCCCCCACAAGTCGGGATGAGACTCCGGACAAAAAATAAAAAAGAAAAGAAAAAGAGGCCATAAAAAAAGAGAAGGCCCAAAAAAATGTGAGAAAAAGAGAGAAGGGACAATGTTACTATCCTTTTACCACACTTGTGCTTCAAAGTAGCACCATGATCTTCATGATAGGGAGTCTCTCATTCTGTCACTTTCATATACTAGTGGGAATCTTTCATTATAAAACTTGGCTTGTATATTCCAATGATGGGCTTCCTCAAAATGCCCTAGGTCTTCGTGAGCAAGCGAGTTGGATGCACACACACTTAGTTTCTTTTGTTGAGCTTTCATATACTTATTGCACTAGTGCATCCGTTGCATGGCAATCCCTACTCACTCACATTGATATCTATTGATGGGCATCTCCATAGCTCGTTGATACTTATTGCACTAGTGCATCTCCATTTCCAAACCGTGCATTCGATTTCGGTGATCTTTATATCGACTTCAACCGAAATCACCTCACCTTTCCAGTGGCACTCTTGGATTTCCAAGTTGAGGCCAGGTTCAATAATTCCTTGTCAAATCATGCATATGCATCGCATACCGCATCCCGCATATCATACCATGTTCATGTGTTGGTTGTTTACTATGTTGTGTGCTTCTTTCTAGTGCTTGCTCCTTCGGGTTGGTTCCGGTAACGTCGCGTTTGTGAGGACCTGTTCGTCTACGCCCGTTTTCTTCATGGACTCATTCTTCTTCCTCGCGGGATCTCAGGCAAGATGACCATACCCTCGAAATCACTTCTATCTTTGCTTGCTAGTTGCTCGCTCTTTTGCTATGCCTATGCTCCGATACCTACCACTTGCTTATCATGCCTCCCATATTGTTGAACCAAGCTTCTAACCCACCTTGTCCTAGCAAACCGTTGTTTGGCTATGTTACAACTTTGCTCAGCCCCTCTTATAGCATTGTTAGTTGCAAGTGAAGATTGAAGTTTGTTCCTTGTTGGAACATGGAGATGTTGTTCCTTGCTGGAACATATTTACTTGTTGGGATATCACAATATATCTTATTTAATTAATGCATCTATATACTTGGTAAAGGGTGGAAGGCTCGGCCTTATGCCTGGTGTTTTGTTCCACTCTTGCCGCCCTAGTTTTCGTCATATCGGTGTTATGTTCCCGGATTTTGCGTTCCTTACGCGGTTGGGCTATAATGGGAACCCCTTGACAGTTTGCCTTGAATAAAACTCTTCCAGCAATGCCCAACATTGGTTTTACCATTCGCCACCTAGCCTTTTCTTTTCCCTTGGGGGTCGCGCGCCCAAGGGTCATCATTATTTTAACCCCCCTGGGCCAGTGCTCCTCTTAGTGTTGGTTCAACCGAGCAGACTGTGGGGCCACCTCGGGGCAACTTGAGGTTTGGTTTTACTCGTAGGATGTCTCATCTGAGTGTGCCCTGAGAACGAGATATGTGCAGCTCCTATTGGGATTTGTCGGCACATTCGGGTGGTGTTGCTAGACTTGTTTTACCATTGTTGAAATGTCTTGTAACCGGGATTCCGAGTCTGATCGGGTCTTCCCGCTAGAAGGAATATCCTTCGTTGACCGTGAGATCTTGTCATGGGCTAAGTTGGGACACCCCTACAGGGATTTGAACTTTCGAAAGCCGTGCCCGTGGTTATGGGCAGATGGGAATTTGTTAACGTCCGGTTGTAGAAAACCTGAAGTTGACCTTAATTAAAATGCATCAACCGTGTGTGTAACCATGATGGTATCTTCTCGGTGGAGTTCGGGAAGTGAACACGGTGTTGGAGTTATGCTTGACGTAGGTTGTTCTAGGATCACTTCTTGATCATACTTTTATCGACCGTGCTTTGCCTTCTCTTCTCGCTCTCATTTGCATATGTTAGCCACCATATGTGCTAGTCGCTTGCTGCAGCTCCACCTCATACCTTTACCTTACCCATAAGCTTAAATAGTCTTGATCGCGAGGGTGTGAGATTGCTGAGTCCCCGTGACTCACAGATACTTCTAAAACCAGTTTGCAGATGCCGATGATACCGTGCAGGTGACGCAACCAAGCTCAAGGAGGAGGTCGATGAAGATCTTGTCCTTTGTGTTGTTTCGTTCTAGTTGATCAGTAGTGGAGCCCAGTTGGGGTCGATCGGGGATCTGTGTAGCACTTGGGGTAGTCTTCTTTCATTTTGGTTCCGTAGTCGGACCTTGATTGTATCTGGTTGACGTAATGCTTTATTCATGTATTGTGTGAAGTGGCGATTGTAAGCCAACTATGTATCTTTTCCCTTATTGTATTACATGGGTTGTTTGCGAAGATTACCTCACTTGTGACATTGCTTTCAATGCGGTTATGCCTCTAAGTCGTGCTTCGACATGTGGGAGATATAGCCGCATCGAGGGCGTTACAAGTTGGTATCAGAGCCTTCCCCGACCTTAGGAGCCCCCTTCTTGATCGAATAGCTGGCGTTGTTGAGTCTACAAAAATGTTTTGAGTCATTTAGGAATTATATATCAGAGAGTTTAGGAATTCTTTTTACTCCCTAGTCCCTTCATCGCTCTGGTAAGGCATCCTGACGTAGAGTTTTGACTCTTCTCTTCTCGAATTTCACTAATTTTTTTAGGATCACGCGGGTATCTTGGAGTCGTTCCGATCAATTTGTGACGAGAACATTGTTCTTGGTGCCTCCTGTCATTTAGGGATTGTGGCAGTGTCCCGGGGAGTTGAGCTCCAACGTGTTGTCGTCACAATTTTATCGTTGCAGTTTTGGAATACCTGAGTTTAGTTTCGCCGACATCGAAAATCTCTTTTATGCAGTTGTTGGTGGGATAACCTTGACGCCACCCAGTACTGGGGCGGGAGTTCGGGAGTATTGCCAAAACTCGTATAACGGATGCTTTTCGAAGGTTGAGGTAGACGATTTCCGAAGGTTTCTTGGTTATGTGTTGAAGGATGGATACAGCTGGATGTAGGATTTGCTAGATTTGGGTGAGATATTATGCTTCCCCTGTATCCCCAACACCTGATTGCATAACCGGAAAGGTTCGGGAGTTTATAAGTGGGAATTCAAGTAGCTCTTAGGATATCTTTCCGACAGATGTATGATATGAAATTGGGGTTCGACGTCTAGTGGTCCGCGTATTGACAGTCGGTTTTTATAGTGGTCTCATTGTGTCTTAAAGAGTCCTTGGCTATGCTGACTCGGGGATGTTCGTATGTCATGTGCACTGCCTTGTACATGATGGTGCTATATGATCGAGCCCGTGTAGGCCCCACCACGAAAACTTCGGACGAAATCTCTATCATATGTTTGTTCCGGCTTACTCTGCAAGCCAATCCTTTGTTTTGTTTTGAGTTGTGGTATTCAAGTTGCTTCGAAGTCAAATGTTGATTCCATCCCTTGTCTAAGTGGTGTTCTCATATTCCTATGTGAATACTAATCCTTCTCGATCATCGAGTTTGTCATGTTAGTTCTTTTCAACCGGCGTGTTTTCTCTTCAAGCGGATCCGAATATTTCAACATCCGAAAGATAAAGTATCAGTTCTTCTCAATGGTGTTTGTTTCATCCGTTCCAAGTTGCCTTTGTTTTTCCCCCCCCCCCCCCCCTTTTTTTTCAAGACTAAAATTTCTTAATGAACTATCCATCTTATTCATGTGAAGCCTCTTCTTTCTTTCAATCAACGTTCTTACACGTTGATGCTCATGAAGATTTTAACGGAGTTTCTAGTTCACCATTATTCATTCTTTTTTCTTCTCCGGTGGATTCAAGTCAAGCTTTGAGGATCATATCTTTTTTTCATTGTTTCAAATACCTTCTCATGCTGGTGCAATTCTTAATCATTCACCTCTCGCTATTCAATTGTTCCGGAGTGCTGAAGATATCTCGAAGATTCGTGTTTCCACTCTGCTTTCGTTCAAGCTCTTTCGAGATTGGTATCTCATTCAAGTCATTTAATTCAACCAGTGCAACCTCTTTTTTTAATCATTTCAACGGTGTTTCTTTTGAGTGGGCCCTAACCCACAGGTCTTTTCCCAGGATCTTACCCGACTCTTCTTATTTTCCCGGAGCTATCCTAAATTCTTTTCAAAGTTTGACGTAAGAATGAATTATCATTTGTCAAATGCCTTTCTCCAAGATCGGTTAAATTCTTTCATCGTTGGCTCAACCTCTTCGCTTTTGATTCTTCCGGAGTGTCTAAATAATTCATGGTGGTGCTTCTCATCGTCATTCTCAGAATTTGAAGACCGAAGAAGAGTTTTACCTCCATATCTTATCCGTCCTCTCAGAGATTCGTGGTTCTAGTTCGAGGCCACCCTAATTGTTTTCGATCATCAAATTCTTTTCACCCATCCGGTGTAATTCAGGAGTCTTTTCAATTTGATTCTCTGGAGGCCATCATCTCATAATTATTCATTCTCAGCTTTCAGCTCTTTTTCTCTAAATCTTACCGGTGCATCATTCAAATATCCTCTAATCGGCTCATGATCTCTTCGTTCTCATGTATCTAAATCCTCTCAAGTATCTTCGTACATTCGCTAATTCTTCCCGGTGTTTCTTTATCTTTTATTTGTTTATTTAATTCGTACGGTGGTTCGTTCAAGAGTTCTCGTCATTCGTTATCATATTAACTCTTTCGTTCTTTTCAATCCTACCGGTGGATCATTGAAGACCTTTCTCAAGTTTGCGCAATATCTCTCTTAATCTTTTCTCCGAGAATAAGTAGCATGCCAAATCCGTTGATTGCCATCTATTATATTGGTGAAGGATACGCATAATGTAATTCTTATTCTTGTTTCATTGGGTGAACTCAATTCCCTATTCTGGAGGCTCATCAAAATTCTTGATCTCATTTGTTTATCTTTATTTTCTGGAGTTCCAAGCTCTCGCAATTGTATCTTCACGGAGATACACCTAAAGCATTACAAGGTTTCACCTTGTGTTTTCAACTTCCCTTCTCTTCTCGTTATCCTTTTGTTACTGGAGTTATTCACGGAGGTTCTACATGATGGTTCATCTATGATTTAATTCATTCTCGAAGTGTTCATCGAGATTCTTTTCTAAGAAGCTCAAGCTTTCTTCATATTGTAATCCGCAGTGCAATTCTTTCTTCCGTATCATTGGAGGTGGTATTATGTCATTCTTGATAATTTGGGTTCATGTTTCATGATTCACATGTGGTTAAGAATGAGGTATTTTAAATCCATCAATCTCTTCTTTGGAGTTATCTTGGGTTATATTTCACCTAAAGAAATCCCTGAGGATTGTTGCTATCCATGGTGCTTATAAAGGACCCAAGTTCTTCATGTATCCTTCCGGTGATAGCTTTCTCGTCTCCTTGTTGATATCAATCCAATTCTTTTCCCGTAAGTGGCTGGTTGTCACCTCATAATTTGAGATGTATTCCATAAGACCATATCAAGCTTACTCTTTTCGTTGTTGGTTTCGAACAACTCCGTGCGACCCTTCTCTTTAAGATGCTTTTCAAGCTCATCGAAGGTACAAGATGTTGTTTTCTTCTACGTTCTTTTGTTCCATCGATACAACTTCTATTCTTTTGTTCCGGAGGCATTGTGTTGTTGTTCTCTTCAACCCATCATCTTGTTTTTTCAAGATCATGTTCTTTTTAGGATTGTCCATTTAACTCGAGTGTTGGGACTTTTGCTAAAGTTCTCTTCGCCTTATCAAGCTTTCCATCTCTTTTCCACTGGAGTGTTGTCCGAGTTTGTTCTTCCTTTTACTCTTCCCTACCGGAGTTCTTTCAACCTTGTTCTTCCTCGTTCCTCTTTCCTAACGGAGTGCTTTATACTTCATTTATCTCCGTTGCATTCTTTTCTCGATATGACTTAACCTTTTCAAGGTTCTTTGGTTTCACTCGTTTGTCAAAGAAGCAACTTAGTTTTACCTCTTCTCTTTCTTTTCCGTTGTCCCTCCGGTGCCATTCTAGATCTCGGGACGAGATCCTCTCGTAATGGTGCAGTGTTGTAACGCCCCAAGACCGATGTGCCAGGTGTCCTCCAGTTATTCGTTGTTGTTGCCTTGTCATTGCTTGCGTGTCATGCATAGCATATCATGTCATCATGTGCATTTCATTTGCATACATGTTCGTCTCATGCATCCGAGCATTTTTCATGTTGTCCGTTTTGCAATCCAGCGCTCCTATGTCATCCGTGTCCCTTTCTACCTCTTTTTCGTGTGCGGGTGTTAAACATTTTCGGATTGGACCGGGACTTGCCATGCGACCTTGGTTTACTACCGGTAGACCGCCTGTAAGGTTTCGTGCCATTTGGACTTTGTTTGATACTCCAACGGTTAACCGAGGGACCGAAAAGGCCTCGTGTCTGTTGCAGCCCAACACCCTTCCAATTTGGCCCAAAACCCACCTAAACCCTCTCCATCATCTCGGTCGTTCGATCATGATCGTGTGGCCAAAAACCGCACCTCATTTGGACTCTCCTAGCTCCTTCTACCCCTATATATGTGATCCCCTCCGAAATTTTCGCGGATGAAACCCTAGCCATCTTCCTCCTCGCGCCCGGACAAAACTCCTCCACCGCCGGACATGTCCGCGCCGCCCTCCCCGGCGAATCACAGCGCAACACCTCACCTCCGCCGCCCTCTCTCTCCTCAGCCCCGCCGCCGGCCCGCACGGCCCGGATCGGGCCCGCGGGGCCCGTCTAGCCAGCGCCGCCGTTCAATCGCACCCGCCGCCCGAGACCGCGGGTCCTCCCGCCGGCCACCATCTCCGCCGCCTCCCGCCGCCCGTCTCGCCATGCGCCGCCGCCGCGCGTCGCCGAGCCGCGTGCGCCGCCGCGTTCGCCCGGCCCCGCCCGGGATCTCCGCCGCCTGCGCCGCCGCGTGCTCCACCGCCGGCCGCCGTCCCCGCCACCCAACGCCGCCCGCGCCGCGCCGCTCCGGTCGCCGGCCACCGCCACCCTCGCCGGAGACATCGCCGGAGTTCGATCCGGCCAGATCTGGACCGGGGTGGACCAGATCCACCAACCCCGCCATCCAAACGCCTCCCCGCGTCCCGGATCTCGCCATCCCGCACCACCTCGTCCGCCCGTTGACTTTTCCGGAGGTATAATTTCTACTAAGTCCCTGAGATTGCCAGATCCAAATGCCCATGTTCATCATGTCGTAACTTTGCATCCGTAGATCTGTTTTGGGCATGTAGCATATCAAAATGTTCGTCTCAGAGAGTACATCATTTCATCTCATTGCATAATTTTCATTTGAGCTCATCTTGTTGCCCGAAATGCTGTTGGAAGAGAGCTATTTGAGTTAATTGTCAGATCTGCTGCACCAAATAGCTATTTGTCATTTTTGCCATGATTAATGTGTGCATGATATGCTCCTGAGTTCTACATGTGTTTTTTTATATGCCATGCCATCTTTCCAGAGGTGCTATCCATGTATTTTTGTGATATGTGTGGTGACTAGCACAAGCTTGCAAAGTGGTGCATTCGTTAATGCTGATTTCAGGGACTTAGCAATTCCACTAAGTCCTTGATCTATTTTTATCAATATGCCTCTTTTGAGGATGATCAGTAAGGATGATTTGTTAACCTTGTGGTGCTCTATCCATCCATGTATTTGTTTGCATTTATGGAGCACCCTAGCTTGAGTCAATCGAGCTCTACTTTTGCTATTTCGTGAATCTGGGCAGATTGTCTACTTGTTAGCGATTTTGCCGAGGATGTTGTAGTTGACCCATGCTATGTTGTTGTTCTTGCCATGTCTAGCTTATATATAGTGTATTCTTGATGGGTGTATGCTTAGATGTCATGCCTTGCTCTGTAGTGAGTGCATCGAGCTCGTAAACATGCCTACTTGATATCTGATTTGCATGCTCCAGTTTTTCACTAAGTCTGAGATCTGATTATGTTTTTGCCATGTTCACATGCTTGCAATTGTATTTTCTGATCCCTTTTGGCTCAAGGTCACTAAGGGACTTTTGTTAAGCTCTTTGAGTAGCTCCATGTCCATGCCTTGCTTTGCCATGTTAAGTTCCTGTAACATCTAGTTTTCATGCTCCAAAGTGTGCTACCTGATCTGAAATTCCAGGCTTGCGTTAATTTCAGTAAATCTGAAATCCGTTTACCGTTTGCATTTTTGCCATGCTTGTTTGAACCTGTTAATGGATGAATTGGCCAAAAAGCTCAAGTGTTCATCTTTTGTCAAGCATCATGAATGGATCCTGCCATGTATTTTTTTGCCATGTTTGAGTGCTGGATCATGTTTAACTTGTTGCATTTAGATGGCTACTAGCTGTTTATCGCAGACCGGTGCCATATTTGTTTTGCTTGCCATTTCCAAACCGTGCATGCGATTCCGGTGATCTTTATATTGATTTCAACCGAAATCACCTCACCTTTCCAGTGGCACTCTTGGATTTCCAAGTTGAGGCCAGGTTCAATCATTCCTTGTCAAATCATGCATATGCATCGCATACCGCATCCCGCATATCATACCATGTTCATGTGTTGGTTGTTTACTATGTTGTGTGCTTCTTTCCGGTGCTTGCTCCTTCGGGTTGGTTCCGGTAACGTCGCATTTGTGAGGACCCGTTCGTCTACGCCTGTTTGTCTTCTTCATGGACTCGTTCTTCTTCCTTGCGGGATCTCAGGCAAGATGACCATACCCTCGAAATCACTTCTATCTTTGCTTGCTAGTTGCTCGCTCTTTTGCTATGCCTATGTTGCGATACCTACCACTTGCTTATCATGCCTCCCATATTGTTGAACCAAGCCTCTAACCCACCTTGTCCTAGCAAACCATTGTTTGGCTATGTTACCGCTTTGCTCAGCCCCTCTTATAGCGTTGTCAGTTGCAAGTGAAGATTGAAGTTTGTTCCTTGTTGGAACATGGAGATGTTGTTCCTTGTTGGAACATATTTACTTGTTGGGATATCACAATATATCTTATTTAATTAATGCATCTATATACTTGGTAAAGGGTGGAAGGCTCGGCCTTATGCCTGGTGTTTTGTTCCACTCTTGCCGCCCTAGTTTTCGTCATATCGGTGTTATGTTCCCGGATTTTGTGTTCCTTACGCGGTTGGGCTATAATGGGAGCCCCTTGACAGTTCGCCTTGCATAAAACTCTTCCAGCAATGCCCAACATTGATTTTACCATTCACCACCTAGCCTTTTCTTTTCCCTCGGGGGTCGCGCGTCCAAGGGTCATCATTATTTTAATCCCCCCGGGCCATTGCTCCTCTGAGTATTGGTCCGACCGAGCAGACTGCGGGGCCACCTCGGGGCAACTTGAGGTTTGGTTTTACTCGTAGGATGTCTCATCTGAGTGTGCCCTGAGAAAGAGATATGTGCAGCTCCTATCGGGATTTGTCGGCACATTCGGGCGGTGTTGCTAGACTTGTTTTACCATTGTCGAAATGTCTTGTAACCGGGATTCCGAGTCTGATCGGGTCTTCCCGGTAGAAGGAATATCATTCGTTGACCGTGAGAGCTTGTCATGGGCTAAGTTAGGACACCCCTACAGGGATTTGAACTTTCGAAAGCCGTGCCCGCGGTTAAGGGCAGATGGGAATTTGTTAACGTCCGGTTGTAGAAAACCTGAAGTTGTCCTTAATTAAAATGCATCAATCGTGTGTGTAACCGTGATGGTCTCTTCTCGGCGGAGTCCGGGAAGTGAACACGGTGTTGGAGTTATGCTTGACGTAGGTTGTTCTAGGATCACTTCTTGATCATACTTTTATCGACCGTGCTTTGCCTTCTCTTCTCGCTCTCATTTGCGTATGTTAGCCACCATATATGCTAGTCGCTTGCTGCAGCTCCACCTCATACCTTTACCTTACCCATAAGCTTAAATAGTCCTGATCGCGAGGGTGTGAGATTGCTGAGTCCCCGTGACTCACAGATACTTCCAAAACTAGTTTGCAGGTGCCGATGATACTGTGCAGGTGACGCAACCAAGCTCAAGGAGGAGCTCGATGAAGATCTTGTCCTTTGTGTTGTTTTGTTCTAGTTGATCAGTAGTGGAGCCCAGTTGGGGTCGATCGGGGATCTGTGTAGCATTTGGGGTAGTCTTCTTTCATTTTGGTTCCGTAGTCGGACCTTGATTGTATCTGGTTGACGTAATGCTTCATTCATTTATTGTGTGAAGTGGCGATTGTAAGCCAACTATGTATCTTTTCCCTTATTGTATTACATGGGTTGTTTGCGAAGATTACCTCACTTGCGACATTGCTTTCAATGCGGTTATGCCTCTAAGTCGTGCGTCGACATGTGGGAGATATAGCCGCATCGAGGGCGTTACAACCAGCCAGGAGCCGGCCAGTCGGGCGCGGGCTCGTCAGCTCCGCCGGATGCACAAGGCGGCGGCAAGAAGCGCAGGGCCGGGGCGAGCCTGTTTGGCAGCCGGCCGAAGAAGCCCAAGGGCTCAGCCGCGGCGACCAAGCGGGACGAGGCGGCAGCAAAGGCCAACCGCTTCCGCAAGGTGGTGAAGACGCCACAACTCATTTCAGCATAAGCACCACCTCCCCTCGTATCTTCGTATTTCTTTAGAGTCTGCCTGAAATTTCTTTACTTTGTTTTCCGGCTTTAGGGCCCCTCTTTCTCTTGAGAAGTCAGCCGCCGGCTCCGTCGTGAAGTCGGCGGAGACCTCCTCCACCCCCCGGCGGGTTGACCCCGCCGCCGACCTCCGGGAGGCGATGGAGCGGAACGCGCGAGAGGCGCTTGAGGAGCGGGAAGCCGCCCGCCTGAAGAAGGCGGAAGCCGACAAGGCGGAGGCTGCCGCCCTGAAGAAGCTGGCAGAGGCCGAGGCCGCCGATGCGGAGGAGAAGTGCGCAGAGGAAGCGGCACGCCGCCAGTTGGCGGTGTTTGTCGTCTCCTTGAACTCTGCACCGCCGCCACCGGAGTTCTCGGCGCAGACTGGGGAAGCCGGCGACAAGAACCCGGTCATGGAGAGGGACGCCGATGTCACCGCTGCACCGGAGGTTGTTGTGTTGCCACCGCACCCTCTGGAGGCACGCCAGGCGGACAACCGGCGGATCCGCCAGCGCTGCCAATCGGAGGCGCGACGGCAACGGGCCTAGCCCTCGAGGTCAGTACGCCGACGCGCCACCGTCTCGCGAATGCGGCCTCAGCGCCGCGTCCTATGGATACCGGCGCTGTGAGCTCCTCGATCTCGGACACCGAGGTGTCGAGCGCCGCGCCCACCGGCTGGGTGCGGGGAGGCGGGACGGGCCCGTTGAATGGGGTGCTCTTGGACGTCCAAGCCAAGCTCCGGGCCGAGGGCGACGCCATCAAGGAGTGCACCAAGGCATACTTGGCGTCATGACCGGCCATCCAGGTACGCATCCTTTCTTTGCTTTGCTTCCTTGTTTTTTCTTTGTGGGGGCGCGCCAGCGCACCCACTGGGTGTAGTCCCCGAGTTTCGAGCCGGCTGCTGAGCAGGCGGCTCGGAACTCTAATCGGCGAGTTCCAAGTACCAACGCTTTTTTATGAAATTTTGATGCAGGAGTACCATAATCTTTGCGTGACCTCCTTCAACGCCAATGTTGAGGAGCTGGCCAAGCGGACCGCCGACTTGTCAGACAACCGGGGTGACTTTTCTTCTTTCTCTGCGGGGGCGCGCTGGCGCACCCGCGGGTTGTAGTCCCTGAGATTCGGGCCGACTGCTGAGTAGTCGGGCCGGATCTCCCCGGTGACCTTTCTTCTTTGCTGACGACTGACATCCCTCCCCCTCTTTTTTTAGAGGCCAACGCCGCCCTTCAGCAGCAGCTGGGCGAAGTCAAAACCGTGCTGCGTGTTAGGGAGGAGGAGTGTGGCTGGCGGACGGAGGAGCGTGACTGGCTGGCTACGCAGCTGGTGGAGCAGAAGGAGCTGCTCGAGAGGGCCCAGAAGGAGGCGGAGGACAAGGAGACCGCCCTTCTTGCTGAATTTGCGTCCGAGAGCTCCTCCTGGACCGACAAGGAGGCGACGCTGGTCTCCGGCTTCCAGGCAATCGAAGATCTTGTCGATGGTGAGCTTCCATTTGTTTCCTTTTCCGGGCTGCCAACTGCTAGTCGAGTCGGCCTTATATTTTTAACTTTGTTTCTTTGCTCTTCTTCCTTAGCAGACTTCTTCCCCGGCCATTATGACGCCGCCAATCAGACCATCGAGGCTGATCGTGAAGCACGGAGGGCGGACGGCGCACAGGTCACCGCCAATGCCCCCCGAACTCTTAACAAGCAGACTGGATGCTGTGCCGGCTTCAGCCAGCCCACCGGATGCTGTGCCGGCTTCAACGTGTCGGCGCCCAGGCGATTGCCGCCCCGTGGCCGGACATGCAGGCGCCACGCACCCCCAGTCGGACTGTCAACTGGTTGGAGGTGGCAGCCGGCCATCTTGAGGCCTGGAAGGGCTCTGCAGCCCGGGCTGGAGCCCGCCGGGCCTTGGAATTCGCCAAGGCGTGGTATCCTGGGCTGACTTTAGCCTAGTTAGGCACGTTCCGGCTGGAAGCTCAGGCGGAGCTGGCAACAGTGGAGGATGATCTTGTCAGGCGCGCCACATCGATCGCTGAGTACACCGACACAAGTGTCTTCGTCCTAGAGTGGGCTGAGAACGGTGAGGAGGTGCCGCCGGAGTGGTTCGGGCTGAACCCGGACGACGGCGAGGACTCGGCGGAGGTGATCGACTCTAGTGGCGAAGAGGAAGGCGAGGAGGAGGAAGGAGACGAGGAGGAGGTGCCAGAGGTCGAGGCAGACAGCCAGCCCCAGCCCGACCGCGCCTCCAGCAACGAGCCGCGCACAACTGATCCAGCTGTCGCCAGGGGTGATCAGGCGAAGACCAACCAGCCGACTGCCCCGCCAACTGGCACCGTCGACCCCTCTGGTCCTCCGAGTCCATCCGCGGCTTCCTAGGCTGCCACTTTATCTTTGTTTTTCCTACTTAGTAGTCTCAACGAGCTTGTTATTTTGCACAATTCCACCTACTAGGTGTGGGTTTATCTTGAACTCCTATTTGATGATTCGGCCAAGGGCCTTTCTATGTAAATATTTATCCGCGTTCTATCTCTTCTTGCTTATTGCTCTTTGGCTTTTTCCTTTGCTGCCTTCCCTTGGTTGCCGTTTGGCTAGTCGGACAGCCGCTCTGCGGACTGCCGCTAGATCAAATACTTGGCTTCTTTGGGAGGCAAGTACTTAGCCATTTAGAGTTTTTAGAAAGTTAATTTAGAAAACAGCGAGCCGGCTGCTCGAGAGTCGGTTGCAAAAAGGCTGGAAACCGGCTTAAGCTATGTGCATGCTTTGAGTGCTTAGCCATTTTTCATATGGACACCCATTCTACCTTACTCCTGCTTGCCAGTCAGTCGCTCTGCGATCTGCGGCTTCTAACAGGAGACGGCTTGAGTGCCACACACTACTTGTCCGGCTGCAAGAAGTCATTTCATAGCTCAAGACGGCAAGTCCCCAGGCCACTAGTCGAACCCGGTGCCAAGCGAAAAAGAATAACATACTCATAGGCATAAATCATTATCATATAGATAAAAGAAGGCAGTCCCCGAGATCTTCTTGAGGGGCCCGAAGTCTTCGTACTTTAATACAAAAGGTAGCGTGATACATACTGCATTAACTGTAAATCTTCGGAGGAGATTTGCATTCCATGGCCGCTCCGTCTCTTTGCCGCAGTCGTCCCTTTTGCGCGCTCGGGGCTTCTGAGCGTCGATCAGGTAGTAGGAGTCATTGCCCAACACCTTGCTGATGATGAAGGGGCCTTCCCAAGGTGCTGAGAGCTTGTGTTGGCCAGCTGTTCGCTGAATCAGCCGAAGCACAAGGTCTCCTTCTTGGAAAGATCGTGGCTTGACCTTCCGATTATAGTATCAGCATAGGCTCTGCTGGTAGATGCTGGACCGGCTGAGTGCCAACAGCTGGCCCTCTTCCAGCAGATCGACACCGTCTTGACGTGCTTCCTCTGCTTCCTCCTCAGTGTACATGGTGACTCGAGGGGAGTCAAACTCTATGTCCGTTGGGATGACGGCTTCAGCACCGTAGACGAGGAAGAAGGGCGTGAAGCCGGTTGACTTGTTTGGAGTCGTGCGCAGGCTCCAGAGGACGGCTAGCAACTCATCAAGCCAGCAGCCTGCCGAGCGCTCTAGAGGCTCGACCAGCCGGGGCTTGATGCTGGACAGGATTAGGCCATTTGCTCGCTCTACTTGGCCGTTGGACTGTGGATGGGCAACAGATGCTAAGTCCAGTCGGATGCCCTGTGTCGCACAGAAACGGGCCAAGGCACCCTTGGCAAAGTTCGTGCCGTTGTCGGTGATGATGCTGTGCGGTATGCCGTACCGAATTGTGATGTCAGAGATGAAGGTCACAATAGTCGGACCATTCAAACTCTTGATTGGCTTTGCTTCTATCCATTTGGTGAACTTGTCCACTGCAACAAGTAAATGAGTCAGACCACCTCGCGCCGTCTTGAATGGTCCGACCATATCCAGGCCCCAAACAGCAAAGGGCCAGGCAATAGGAATAGTTTTGAGTGCTGAAGCCGGCCGATGAGGCTTAGAGCGGAACTTCTGGCACCCCTTGCATTTTTGGACTAGAGACTTGGCGTCCTCAAGAGCAGTCGGCCAGAAGAAGCCATGGCAGAAAGCTTTGGCGACGAGTGCTCTTAAAGCCGCGTGATGGCCATATTCGCCTTGATGGATGTCTTTGAGGATTGCCTGGCCTTGCTCTGGCTCCACACATCGTGGGTGAATACCAGTGACGCTGCGCCTTACGAGCTCTCTATTGATGATGGCATATGCTGCCGCCCGGCGTTGCACTTGCCGAGCCGAGATCTCATCGGCTGATAACTCTTTGTTCGCCAAGAATTTGAGGATGGGTTGGGCCCATGAAGGTGCTGCAATTTCTGCAACCGCCAAGACTGCGACTTGGATGAGGGTGGGTGGGCCGGGAGGTGGCGTGTTGGAGTTGGCAGCCGCTTGCTACGTCGATGATGTCCCCGGGCCGGGTTCTGAAGTTTCCTGGCCGGCCGCCGCAGTCCCCGGGCCGGGTGCGACTGCCACAATCCCCGCACCGTCCGCCGGAACACTCGCGCCGTCTGTGGGGGCTCTTGAGTCGGATCCGACTACTTCAGGAGGAGCCGTCACGAAGATGGAGTCTGACCCCGGTGATGGCTTGATGGACGGCTTGAGGAGACGCTCAAGGGCGACGCCAGACGGTATCGCCTGGCGGGTGGAACCGATTCGCGCCAGGGGGTCTGCTTGGTCGTTGTCGTTTCTTGGTACATGGAGAAACTCACATCCCTCGAAATACCCACTGAGTTGTTGTATGAGGAAGCGGTAGCTTGCCATGTTTGCATCCTTGGCGTCCCAATCGCCTGACGACTGCTGGACCACCAAGTCGGAATCACCATAACACAGGATCCGGCGAATGGCGAGCTCTTTGGCTAGCCGGAGCCCATGAATGAGTGCCTCGTACTCGGCGACGTTGTTGGAGGCGGCAAAATGGATTTGCAGCACATACTTGAGCTTGTTTCCCTTGGGAGAGGTGAGGACGATGCCGGCTCCCAAGCCGATGCGCATCTTGGAGCCGTCGAATTGCATTCGCCAATGGGTGGAGTCGGGTGCTGGTGGTAGATATTGGGTTTCGTCCCAGTCGACGAAGAAGTCGGCCAGTGCTTGTGACTTGATGGCAGTGCGAGGCTGGTAGTAGATGGTGTAGGGGGCAAAATCTATGGCCCACTTGGCCACTCGTCCTGAAGCGTCTCGGCTGCCGATGATCTCGGCTAGAGGAGCCGTGCAGACCACAGTGATTGGATGCTCTTGGAATTAAGGCTTCAATTTCTTGACGGCAAAATGCACACCATAGCACATCTTCTGGTAGTGGGGGTAGTTTTGCTTGGAGGTCGACAGTACTTCACTCAAATAATATACCGGTCTCTGAACCGTAGTGCTTTGCCTTCCTCCTTGCGCTCTACTACAATGACCATGCTGACCACTCGGCTGGTGGCTGCGATGTAGAGGAGCATGGGCTCCTTAGGAGTCGGAGCCGCCAGAACAGGTGGAGTCGCCAGCATCTTCTTTAGTTGGACAAATGCTTCGTCCGCCTTGTGGTTCCACTCGAAAAAAGTGGTCTTCTTCATGAGTTGGTACAGGGGAAGGGCCTTCTCGCCCAGCCGACTGATGAACCGGCTGACGGACGCCAACCAACTGGTGAATTTTTGTACGTCCAGTAGTCGGCTGTGTACCTCCATCCTTTCAGTCGCCTTGATCTTCACAGGGTTGCATTCTATGCCGCGTTCGTAGACCAGGAAACCAAGGAGCTAGCCGGCTGGTACTCCGAAGACACATTTCTCTGGGTTGAGCTTGATCTGGAATCGGCGCAAGTTGTCGAAGGTCTCCTTGAGGTCTTCCAGCAGTGTTCCACGCTTCTCCGTCTTCACCACCACATCATCCACGTAGACATGAGCATTTCTGCCGAGCTGCTTGAGGAGACACTTCTGCATGCATCGTTGGAAGGTGGCGCCGGTGTTCCTCAAGCCGAACGTCATGGTTAGGTAGCAGAAAGCTCCAAACGGCATGATGAAGGCAGTCTTCAGCCTGTCGACTGGGTTTAACTTGATCTGGTGATACCCTGAATATGCATCCAAGAAACTCAACAGCTCGCATCCGACTGTGGAGTCTATCACTTGGTCGATCCTTGGCAGGGCGAACGGGTCCTTGGGGCATGCTTTGTTGAGGCTGGTGTAGTCAATACACATTCGCCACTACTTGTTCTTCTTCAGTACCAAGACCGGGTTGGCCAGCCATTCTGGGAAGAATACTTCCATGATGAAGCCGGCTGCGAGCAGCCGGGCTATCTGTTCTCCAACAACTCTCCTCTTCTCTTCTGACAAGCGGCGTAAAGGCTGTCTTACTGGTTTGGCATCAGATCAGACGTGTAATTTGTGCTCGGCGAATTCCTTCGGGACACCTGGCATGTACTTGGCGGACCATGCGAAGATGTCTCGATTCTCACGGAGGAAATCGACGAGCTCGCCTTCCTATTGGCTGTTGAGGTTGGCACCTACGACAGCGTACCTCTCTGGGTGCTTCGGGTCCAAAGGTATCTTCTTTGTTTCCTTGGCCGGTTTGAACGAGCCCTCAGCTTCCGTCTCTTTGGGATCAGGCAACATCTCTGGCTGCTTGCTTGCCATTGCCACAACTCGATCTAGCAGCCGCTTCTCAGCTGCGATCACGAGGGACTCGGCCAGCCGAATGCTCTCTGATGCGCAGGCGGACAACTTCTTGTAGTCGCCAGTTATGGTCAGAATCCATTTGGAACTTGGCATCTTCATCTTGAGGTAGGCATAGTGGGGGACGGCCATGAACTTGGCCAGGGCTGGCCGGCCAAGAAGTGCATGGTATGGGCTTTCTAGGTCCACCACCTTGAACCATATTGACTCACGGCGGAAATGATCTTTGTCTCCGAAGAGGACGTCGATCAAGATCTTGCCGATTGGCGAGCAGGAAAGGCCGGGGACTATGCTATGGAACACCGTCCGGCTGGACTGCAGTTGCCTCTGCCTGATTCCCAACTTCTCCATGGTGTCTTTGTACAAGATGTTGATGCTACTGCCGCCGTCCATCAGGACTCTGGAAAAACAAGTGGCTCGCTTGTCAGTGGCAAAGGTGGCGTCCAAAACCAAGGCATAGGAGCCGGGTCTGGGCATTACTTCGGGGTGGTCAGCCCGACTCCAGCTGATGGACTTCTCAGACCAGTGCATGAACTCAGGTGTGTCAGAAGCTACTGCATTCACCTCCTGCTGCTGCAGCCGTCTGCTGCGTCGATCGTCGGCCACACTGGTGAACATGACGTATGCTCCCTGCTCTTCCGGGTACTCGTCTTGCACTGCGCCGACTGGTCTAACCACCGACTGCTTGGGCGGAAGGGGAGGCGGCTGCCCAGCAAGTGGGGGAGGCATAAGGCCGTCTCCTTTTGCGATCCCGGTGAGCCAGTGGAATTTCTGAGTGGTGTGGTTGGACGGCTTTGTGCCATTGTGAACTTGCAGGGTCCATCCAGAGTCTGCTCATATGAGAAAGCCGGCTGCCAGTCGGACTTTCCGCCCTTCTGACGTCTGAGGGGAGGCTACCCTTCCGGCTGTTGGTCTTCAACTTTTGCCACCTACCGACTGGTGGAAGTCAGCGGGGGGCTTTATGCTTGTGGTCATTCTGCTGTTGACGCCGACTGGTGTCTCTAGCTGGGGTTCGGGGAGCCTGAGGAGCCACCTTGCCGGTTGCGCTTACTTGAATCTCCGTCTTCATGGAGGAATCGGCCGTGGCGTATTTGTTTGCGATGATCAGGAACTCGTCGAGGGTTTCCGGCTCATCGCAGAGAAGCTTGTGCTTGAGGAGGGTGCCCTCTCGGCATCCTGCACTGAAGTACTCAATAGCCTGCACCTCGTGCACGCCCTCGTAAGAGTTGCTGAGCTCGGCCTAGTGCGTGAGGTAGTCGCGAGTTGACTCGCTGGGGCCTTGCACGCACAAGGAGAGCTGGCGGGGTTTGGGAGGTCGCTTGTACGTGCTGGTGAATTTGCGGACGAAGGCGTCGGTGAAGTCGACCCAACTGTTGATGCTGCGGGGCCTTAAGCTATTCAGCCATGTCCGGGCCGTGCTCTGGAGCATGAGCGGAACATACTTCACAGCAACACGCTTGTTACCGTTTGCATGCTGGCGGCCGTAGAGTAGTTGACCAGCCAGTCCTCCGGCTTCACAGAGCCGGTGTACTTGGGTGTGTCTCTGGGGAGCGTGAACCCTTTGGGGAAGGGCTCGTCTCGGATGCGGGGGCCAAAACACGGCGGACCCAACTCATCTTCTTCCTCAAGCGCCAGGGATCGATGGAGACGATCGATCCGATGGCGGGCGTCGTTCTCACCGACACCCTCTCGGCGACCAAGGCGGTCGCTGAGCGTCGGGTGATCAACAGGTGGCGGGGAGACTCGCCTTTCCCTCCGATGGGGAGGAGGCGGACAGTCGTCCCGTTGTTCCACTGTTCTTGGGCGGCCGTCTCAGTCACGCTCTATGGTGATGCGAGTCCGACTGCGGCTGGCAGCCAACTCCTTGTCTTTTCTTCCGCGGACGCCCCCAGTCGGCGTCCGAGACTCTACTCCTTGGTCTCGGTGCGGAAGCAGGTTGTCATTCCGTCGGCATGGCACATCAGTGTGGCAGCCGGCCTCGTTCTGCTCAGCAGCCGCGTCAAGGAGTCGCTGGACGCGCTCCATCATCAGGCGACGCTCTTCGCCCTCGAATTTGTCCAGCTCGTTCACTGCCGCCTAGGCGGCTCGAATATTCTCCGCGGGTGTGGCATAGACGGGGCGGTTTGCCCCGAACAGATCAGCGATAGCCGCACCGCGCTGCTGGACCGTGGCAAGGCGGCTAGGCCCAGCTGGAGCCGGCGTGCCGCCCACTGCGCGGTCCATCTTGTGCTGGTAGGCTACTGACAGGCGTCTCATGCTAGCCAGCTTTTTGGCGCCTTCGACTAGCTGAAGGCTGCGTGCCTCTAGCATCTCGGCGTTGGCATCTTCAGGGATGGGCGCTGCTAGGTCTTGCAGCGCCGCATGGACCGGGTCGTAATCACCCCCACCGGAGTGCTCGCCATGATTGATGACAAGCAATTCCGTGACGGTGCTTCCGCCGCTCTCCGCGCGAGGAAGCGGCTCGTCGTAGACCACCATGTTGGTGGGGAACGTGTCAAGCGACACGGTGTCGGAGTCGACCAACATCGGATCAGTGGAGCCTGCGGACTCCAAGTCCCCAGCTGGCTCGCTGGCGACGTGAAGTTGATCGAGGAGGCCCGTGAGGAGGCTCTCGGGGCCGCATGTGCCCGCGTCGGATGCGAGCTTGTCGGAGAGGCAGACCTCGCCTACAAGATCAGCGAGGCAGCTGGCTGCACAGGCGATTTCAGCGCCATGTAGCGCGTCGGCGCAGACTCCGTCTGGCGTGCTGGGCTGGCTGCACTCGCCAGGGAGGAAAAGGGTTCCTGTCCAGAACAGGTCTCCGGACGACGGTGCACCAGGCCCCACGGTGGGCACCAAATGTCGTGGGTTGGGTGCGACATATGCCAATGGATGGCTTATCATGGTGGGGGCGAGTAGAACGTCGCCCGTGCCTGGAAACGGGATGAGGCGTAGACACGTACGCCAGCGCACTTTACCCAGGTTCGGGACTCTCCTAGGAGATAACACCCCTAGTCCTGCTCTGCGTGGTCTCCGCATGATCACTAAGCCAAAAGTGAGTACAATGGTGCTCCTCGAGCTGTATCCATGGACAGGAGGAGGCTAGGCCAGCTCTCTTCCTTCTCTAAGGTCTGTTCTAGTTCTAATGGCTCGGACCCCTTTGCATGGGTGCCCTAGGGGGTTATATAGGCCTACCCCCAGGGGGACAATGGTAAACCGACTGGGCGCAGGGCCCAACCGTCAGTCTCTTCGCCTGCCGGCTTCTCTACCGACTGCTGGGGCCCGCTGGCTGGTGGGCCCCGCCGACTGGTCTGGTACGGAGCCGACAGGCCGTACTCGCCGCTTGCGGGTCTTGCCGGCTGCTGATTACTGTAGTCGTGCTTCTAATGACGCGGGCTTGGTCATGGGGTCGTGGCTACAACCCTGCTACCTGGCGGGCGATTACTGTAGCCACTCCCCGTCTCATCTGGTTAATGGCGCGTGGGACCCGTGGGAGGGGCAGGCTGACTCCCGGGGGCCGGCTCCCTTTGGGTCCGACAGGTGGCGCTTTTGCCGTCTTCTGGACTCTCCCTGGCCGGTAGGGCCCATCGTCCATGGTCCGTACCGACAGGCCGTCGTGGGTGCAGGACTCCGCCGCATGTTGCTGATGTCAGGTATGGCAAGGCAACAGTGCCTCACCGGTCAGAGATGTCCGCTGGTACGGCGCACTATGGCCTAGCCATCCCATGAAAAGGGGAGGGAGTGGGCTTTACTGTGGCCACTCCCGTCCCATCCCCCCTTATGAGGGCATGGGCTTTGTTGTTGTCATGGGCCGGCTCCCCGTGGCCGGCTTCTCTGGGAGCCGCCAGGCGGGAGTCGGCCCACCTTGACCTCGCCTCCAGGACTCGGCCGCATGTGGGCAGTCGGCTGTTCCTTTAGCCGGCCTCTGGAAGGCGGCTCTCCATCCTGGTGTCTTCAGGGGCGTAGTCAGCCCCGGTGTCTTGAAAGGTTCTGGGCCTCAGGTTAGCCTACCCGTGGCCCATTACTCCGACACCTGCCTAGCCCCCCTCGCAAGGTACGCGCGAGAGAGAGAACACGAGCGAACCAGGGCCAGAAAATGCGGTAAGAGGCGAGGGAATCAAATCAGCAAGGAACACCAAAGGAAAACTTCGATTAAGGAAAAGTGAGCCAACTACGGAAAGCAAATGAAAAGCCACGTCCGGCACCTAATCTAGTCTTCAAGTCTTCTCACCAGTGCGGAGCTAAGTGCTGCCACTAGGCGTGGGAGGGAGCCCCAGGGCTTGAGGCCGGCGCTCCTGAGACTCCGGGGCATGTACAACCCCACTCATTATTACGTGAGAGTGTCACCGACGGTGATTCTTTCACAGGCACCGAGCCTTCTTCACAGGCTCTGGGCCTTTCTTCACAGGCTCTGGGCCTTTCTTCACAGGCTCTGGGCCTTGCTTCATGGGTAGAACCTCCGGAGGTGCTGGATGTTCCATGCGTTCTGGACAGGTATCCCGTCCAGCGTCTCCAGGCATGCGGTGCCAGGCCTGGAGACATGGACGACCCTGAACGGGCCCTCCCACACAGGTGAAAGCTTGTGCATCCCTTTCCTGGAGAGGATCCGCCTCAGGACGAGGTCGCCCACCTCGAGCGTCCTGGAGCGGATGTTGCGGTAGTGGTATTGCCGTAACGCCTGCTGGTACCTTGCCGCCCTCAGTGCAGCTTCGCGACGATGTTCCTCCCCCAGCACGAGGTCCATCCCCCGCGTGGCGTCCTACTGCATTTCATCGAATGCAAGGACCCGTGCGGAGCGGTTCCTAACCTCGTGAGGAAGGACTGCTTCAGCTCCGTAGACAAGGAAGAATGGGGTCTCGCCTGTTGGTTTGGTGGTGGTGGTGCGGATAGACCATAGCACGGACTGGAGCTCATCGTGCTAGCCCCTGCCACAGGCCTCGAGCTTCTTCTTGAAGGTGCTGGTCTTGAGGCCTCTCAGGACCTCCACGTTGGCGCGTTCGGCCTGACCATTGCTCCTGGGGTGCGCCACCGAAGCGTAGCAGATCTACGTTCCAAGGTTAGCACATTAGGTTTTGAAAAGGTTACTAGTGAACTGCGAGCCGTTATCTATGATGATGCAGTTGGGGACCCCGAAGCAGCTCACGAGGCCCTTGATGAACTTGACAGCGGAGCCAGCTGGGATGGTACAGACAACTTCTACTTCCGCCCACTTGGTGAACTTGTCGATGGCGACGTAGAGGTAACGGTAGCCCCCAGTCACTCGAGGGAACGGACCCAAGATGTCCAACCCCCAGACCGCGAACGACCACTTGAGCGGAATGGTCTGGAGGCCTTGAGCCGGCTGATGAATTTTCTTGGCGTGGAACTGGCAGGCTTCGCAAGACTTCACCAGCTCGGCTGCGTCGTTGAGCGCAGTGGGCCAGTAAAACCCACTGCGGAATACCTTGCCGACAAGGGTCCATGATGATGAGTGGTGCCCGCAGTCTCCTGTGTCTATGTCGATCAACAGCTCCTTCCCCTGGTCCCTGGAAATGCAGCACAGGGAAAAGTCATTTGGCCGCTTCCTGTACAACTCACCATCCTGGATGCAGTATGCCGTGGCTTGTCGAAGCACACGCTCTGCATCTTCCTCCTTCTCTGGCAGCGCCCCTTGCATCGGATATTCCTTGAATTCCTTGGTCCAGCATCCCTCCTGAGGTTCAGGCGCCAAGAGAAAGAGAGCTCTTGAGGTCGGGCCGCAGGCCGGGGCTCCTGTGGCAGGAGGCTGTGGGAGCTCCTTCCGATGCTGAGCAGTGCTTGAAGGTGGTGGTGTCGCCGATGGCTTGAAGGGCCGTTCCTCAAAGACAACGGGATCTTGTGGCTGCCGCTTGTATGCTCTCTTGGCGATGTCGTCGGCTTCCTAGTTGGTGCTCCGGGGCACGTGCTACAGCTCCAGGCCCAAGAACTGCTTCTCCATCTTGCGCACCTCCGCGAGGTATGCCTCCATATGCTCGTCCTTCGGCTCGTATACTTTGATGGAGAAGTTGACGAGGAGCTGCGAGTCACCTCTAACCGTGAGGCGCTTCACCCTAGAGCTGTCGTGTCCTTCAGGCCAGCAATGAGGCCTTCGTATTCCACGATGTTGTTGGAGACCTTCTCGCCCTGCTGAAAGCAGAGCTGCACGACGTAGTAGAGCTTATCCTGAGTGGGCAAGATGAGTACTGCCCCAGCCCCGCGCCTTGTTGCGCGAAGGTGCCATCAAAGTACAACACCCAACCATATGATGCCTCACTTCCTGGCGAGGTGGACCGGTCTTCGCCTTCTTCAAGTGTCGGGACGTCCATCCATTCCGCCACAAAATCAGCGAGCGTGGCTCCCTTGATGACCTGGTAGTGCTGAACTCTAACTGGAATGCTTGTAGCTCGATGTTCCACTCGGCGACCCTTCCAGCAGAATTAGGGCTCCTAAGCACCCTCTCCAATGGGTAGGCTGAGACAACCTTGATGGGGTTCCCCTAGAAGTAGTGTGATAGCTTGCGCGAGGCCACCAAGAGTGCGAGCAGAAGCTTCACAGGCATGGGATATCGCTCCCTCGCATCTCGCAACACGGTGCTGACGAAATACACCGGGTGTTCGACGAGGGCTGGTGTGATGTCTGGGCTCGCGTCTTGCGGAAGTTGAGACGCCTCGTGAGGTGACGGGGCTTCTGACGCCTGATTGTCTACGGGTGAGGGAATCTTGGCGGCGGCGTCCCGTTGAGCTTGGTCTTCTGCTGGCGCTGCCTCGGCTCTTGCGGTGCCTTCCTGATCTTGTATTGCCTCAGTTGTAGCCCGGCGTAGCGCGCCCTTGGTTTGGTGCTCCTCCCGAACCTCCACAATGTTGCGCTAGCGGAGTACGAGGTAGCAGTGAGGTAGAGTACTAGGGGATTGAGGGGCCGTGGCGCTACCATCACCGGAGGGCTGGTCAGGTATCTCTTGAGGTCTTGAAAAGCTCGGTCGGCTTCCTGGGTCCACTCGAATGGGCCCTTCTTCATCATCAGCTTGAAGAAGGGCAGGGCGCATTCCCCTAACTTGGAGATGAAGTGTCCCAACGCAGTTACCCGGCCAGCCAGCTTCTGCATCTCCCTAAGGGTCTGCGGTGGGCTCATGTCCTCGATGGCCTTGATCTTGTCTGGATTTGCCTCGATCCCTCTGTGGGACATGAGGAAGCCCAGCAGCTTGTCGGAAGGGATGCCGAACACGCACTTCTCCGGGTTAAGCCACAAGTTCACTTGTTGCATGCTCTCAAAGGTCTCCTCCAGGTTTTGAATCAAGGTCCTCGCCTCCCGAGACTTCACCACAATGTCGTCAACGTAGGCCTCTATGTTTCTCCCGAGCTGTCGCCCTAAGGCGATGTGCATCAGTCGCTGAAAGGTTGCGCCCGCGTTGTGCAATCCAAAAGGAATGCAGGTGTAGTAGTACACCCCACACGGGGTCAGGAAGGCTATCTTCTCCACATATTCTACCGCCATCTTGATCTGGTGATATCCTCGGAATGCATCCAGGAAGCACAGCAGGTCGCACTCGGCGGTGGAGTCAATGATCTGATCGATGCGCGGGAGTGGGAACGGATCTTGGGGGCAGGCCTTGTTAAGGTTGGTGAAGTCAACGCACATCTTTTCCTTCCCGCCTTTCTTCGGTACTACGACGGGGTTCGCCAGCCATTCGGGATACCGAACCTCGCGAATGGCTCCCACCGCCTCTAGCTTGCGGGTCTCTTGGACGATGAAGGCCTGCTTCTCAGTGGACTGCCGTCTCGCCCGCTGCTTCACGGGGCGTACATTGGGGCATACCCTTAAGTGATGCTAAATCACTTCCCTCGGGACTCCTACCAGGTGATTGGGCTCCCACGTGAATATATGCTTGTTTGCACGCAAGAACTTCACCAATGCTTCCTCCTGGCCTTGATCGAGGCTGGCGCCTATGGTAAAGGTGGCTCCCGAGGGCCCGTTCTCATTGACGGGCACCTACTTGGTTTCCGCCTTGTCTTGCGTGAACAACTGCTTCTTCTTGGTCGGTATGGCTCCCATGGGCTCGAAGGTGCCCGCGTCGGCAGGCTGCATTGCTGCAGCGGTTTTGAGGGCGAGCCTCCTTGGCGTCCCCTTCGACAGTGATGACGCCCATTCTCCCAGGCATCTTCATGAGGATGTAGGTCGGATGAGTCGCTGCCATGAACTGGGCCAGAGCCGGGTACCCGAGAATGGCGTTGTACAGGAGGCTGATGCGGGCGATGTTGAAGTCTACCAGCTCGGTGCGGTAGTTGTCGCGTGTGCCGAAGGTGACGGGAAGGCGGATCTGTCCCAGAGAGCAGGCAGCGCCATCACCGACTCCTGAGAAAGGCTTGCTGAGGCTGAGCCGCTCGAGTCGCACATGAAGAAGGCTGAAGGCTTCCACGGAGAGCAAGTTGAGGCCAGCGCCGCCGTCGATGAGGGTCTTGGTAACAGCCACGTTGTAGATGGCGGGCATGCAGAGCATTGGGAGCATGGCCGAGCCGGCGGTGGAGTCGGGGTAGTCCTCTGAGCCGAAGGTGAGGTCGGCCTCCAGCGCAGCGTAGCCCGGCGGAGCCCCCGGGCGCTTGGGAGCGGCACCAATCTGGCGGAGGAACGGCTTGACATGGCGATCAGAAGGCGGTGCTTGGGAGCCACCTACCAGGGCCGCGACTGCGTGGTGCGCCGGTACCGCCTAGCGAGCGGTGAAGAGGTCGCGGAGTTCCCCCTAGGATGCCACCGTGGATCCAGGGAGGTTGAGCATCCAGGCGCGTGGCTCGCCGGCGAGGGCCATGGGGAGCCAGTTGGCCATGACCTTGTCGTCGCCCCCGGCCTCGAGGACGGCCTCCTCGTATGCCAACAACAAGGCAAACGGGTCTGCCGTGACGTCGTAGCGCGGCGGCATCTCCGGCCTGAACTTGGGTGGCCATCGCACCTGCCGCAGGGTGGGGGCCAGGGCTCGGAGCCCCCTGGTCCCGGTGTCAGCATCGGCCGCTGGAGTCGGTGGCGGGGCACCTGCCATGAGGGCGAAGAGCGGCGGCGCGGAGCACAGGCTGGTGGAGAGGAGCTACGGCGCACCACTACCTGGCGCGCCAAATGTCGGATCACGGGTTCCGGCTAACCCTTAAGGTTCGAACTCTGGGGTGCGTGCGAAGTTCTTTCCCTCCTACCGATCTACGCCCTAGCTCGCTAAGGTCTCACGGACGAACTCCCCGAACTCGCAACACAAAGACACAAGTTTTATACTGGTTCGGCCACCGTTGTGGTGTAATACCCTACTCTAGTGTGGTGGTGGTGGATTGCCTCTTGGGCTGATGAAGAACAGTACAAGGGTAAGAACAGCCTCCTGAGGTTGAGGCATTCTTGTGCTTGGTGTGCAAAGGGTCAGGTGAGATGCGTCTCAATGAGTTGAGATAGGACCCCCCCCCCTCCTGGTGGTGGCTAGTCCTACTTATATAGGCCCTGGTCCTCTCCCCAAATATTGAGCGGGAAGGGAGCCAACAACGGCGACCAATTCTAAAGGGGACAGCTAGTACAGGCTATCCTGACAAAAGGTGGTCTTTGCCTGCCAAAGGCTCTGGTGTGACGCCGTCCTGGGCTCCATGGTGACCTCCGTCCTGCCGTCCTTCTGGTCTTGGTCTTGTTGCACCGATATGGAAACATTTGCCTGATGCCTCGGTACTCCGCGCCTGCGCTTGCCCCCTTGGCACCAAAGAGGAAACAAGGACGCTGCACGCGCTGGCGCCCACCTAGTGTCGACCGTCATGGCTCACGTCACGAGAGCCTCGCAAGGTTTGCCCCGGCTTGATATCTCCGCTCCTCGCGAGGGAGCCTAGTGAGGCCGCTCCTGAGGAGGTCTTGTGCCGTCCGCCTTGCGAGGCTTGGCCCCTCGCGAGGGTCTTGAATGTCTTGTTGATGATGATGGGTCGTACAGACATGCCAGCACAGCCACGCCATGGGCCGCAGGCAGGCAAGTCTGGGGACCCCCATTCCCAGAACGCTGACATCGTTTGGTTTAATGCCCAATTAATTAGGGCGTGGTAACCACAATTTTCTCTCGATGTAGTACTACAGAGTGGAGTAACTGCATGCATGTGTGTACCCAGGGTGGAAGCACTACATGCTTGTGTGTACGCATTATTTCCTCTAGTAATAGACGCCATGCTATAACTACCAATGCTATTTTTCAGGCCGATCGCTAGTCGCCTTGGTCCCAGAGATTTTCTCTTTTTCTGTTGCGCGCTCTATAAACAGTGACGTATGGAGTAGTATGAGCGGATTAAAAGAAGAGCGTATTGATGGTTGCTTCTTCCAAGCAACTTACATTGGGAAAGGTGGGGCCTATGATTTGACTGCTCATTACTCACTATTAATGCGGCGCAACGACTAGTCTGAGTCTCCCATGCGGTTGTGCACTACCCCCTTGGTTCTTAAATATACTCCGGAGTATTTGTCTTTCTAGAGATTTCAACGAGTGACTGCTCAAATATTTGTCTTTTTAGAGATTCAAATGGACTACTACATACGAATGTATATAGACATATTTTAGAGTGTAGATTCACTCATTTTGCTCTGTATGTAGTCACTTGTTGAAATCTCTAGAAAGACAAATATTTAGGAACGTAGGGAGTACACATACGAAGCAAAAGGAGTGAATCTACACTCTAAAATATGCCCACTTGAAATTTGTAAAAAGACAAATATTTAGGAATGAAGGAGTATAATTTTGTTCATGGCACATGGACCTGGATGCCGAAGAGGCTTCTGGCAATGCTATCAAGCTTCCAGCATTTGTTTACATAATTGACGTACTATACAAATAATTTTCCAGCGACATGAAATTGTACAATGGTGTGAGATTTCAGCTTTTGTTTCGTGTGTCTTGCCATTGATGCTCTTTCGGAAACGATAGAAAACTAACTTCCTTGCTAATCAGAGCTAATATTTACATCACAACTGAAGACAAAGTTGTGAGAAGGTGTTAAATTAAAATTGATCCATGCTTTCATTGGCAGCAACGTCCCCCCAGCTCTGTCTAAATCAACAAGGCATGTTGGGAAAAAGTAGCTGTCTGGAGCATGCAACATTCCGATCATTTTGTGCAGTTCCACTAAAATAGAGTTGAGCGTCCCTGTTCCAAAGATATTAAGTGTGATTACGATAATAGAGGACTATTGATGAAACAATAAACACACAAATAGAAGCCGGTCACCTTTGTAGTCTCTCTAAAGACTAACAAGTTGGAGAAGATTAGGCTCGGAGTTGGATGAGGAGGATAGAGCAAAACCAATCTCCCTTTGTGCAGTCGCACTGAAATGTAGAGACGTTGCCCGTGTGACATTTTGGTAGAACTGCACAAAACAATCTTAAGAAAAAAGTGATTTGTGTAGTTCACCAAAAGGTCGCAATAGCAACAAGGTGAAATGGATAGCCCTTTTTTTGCAAAAAATAGGTAGAAAGGAAACAATTACTGGCCAATAATAGTTGATGACACATGCGACGACAAAAAAGAAGCATATTCCTTGTCCTAAGGGAAAATAACAACACGGTTGTGTTTATCTAAAACGGTGTGAGGACGAGATTGCAATATGGAAAGTACGCCGGACGAGCTACGTTTTGGGCAAAGAACTGTGGAAGATCCACATGCAACGACGTGGGAAGACGGACAGTGGAGCAAGGCCGGAGGGGATACCTGGAGGTCGTCAAGATGTAGCTAGGTGAGCGGCGGCGGGCGGAATATGCCCATACTGCAGCAACGAGTAGGTGGTGTAGGCCCTACCACGTCGGAGCTTGGTCAGAGAGAACGGGGTGTACCGCAGATCGGGACTTGCTGCCTCTGCGCCGTCGAACGGAGAAACGATGCACATCCTCCCTTTCCACCGGCGGACGGGATGCGGCCGGATCAGTGACCAACGATGAGAGAGAGAGAGGCCACCACAGCCTTGTGTGAGATACTCTGAAGAGAGACAAACCAGGCAGGAAGGCTCCATTGTATATAGTGGAGCGGACTACCTTTTTCTCCATAAAAATCGTTTTATATTCTGTGTACGTGCCATTGAGCGATATAACTTTATTTAAAAATAACGCGCCAACGCATCAAGTCGAACTTTGTTTCATGCACGCGTGGTACACGACCTCCGTAGGTAAACAACCGCTACACGCATTCAAATTAGCATGTGGGCTGCCATTTCGTATAGAAATGAGCTCCACCATGTACCCGCGCGGGTGTGGCTGGGCACGAAGCGTGAGTACGTGCACGGTGCACCTATTCTATTCTTGTATACATACACCACCTATGTGGGGTTGTGTGAGAGAGATACAAACATAGAGAGATAGTATAGTGTGTGGGTTCATGAGAGTTTTTTGGGGGGGTGGGGGGTGGGGTCAATCAAAAAATGTAACATATGCAATTTGTGTGAAATAGAGTCCTGGATATATCATATATATAGAGGGGGCGATCCACGAGAAGAGAGTGGAGGTATCATCGGCTTGAGGTGTCCATAGAATCGAAGAGAGGGATGTTGTTTGTGTGTGTGTGTGTGCAGGCGCGCGATCGATAAAGAGTGCAACCGAATTTGTGTGTGCCCAATGTCGGTGTTAAAACCGGCGGATCTCGGGTAGGGGGTCCCGAACTTTGCGTCTAGGCGGATGGTAATAGGAGACGGGGGACACGATGTTTTTACCCAGGTTCGGGCCCTCTCGATGGAGGTAAAACCCTACTCCTGCTTGATTGATCTTGATGATATGAGTATTACAAGAGTTGATCTACCAAGAGATCGAAGAGGCTAAACCCTAGAAGCTAGCCTATGGTATGATTGTTGTTGTTGGTCCTACGGACTAAACCCTCCGGTTTATATAGACATCGGAGGGGGCTAGGGTTACACAGAGTCGGTTACAAGGAAGGAGATCTACATATCCCTATTGCCAAGCTTGCCTTCCACGCCAAGGAGAGTCCCATCCGGACACGGGATGAGGTCTTCAATCTTGTATCTTCATAGTCCAATAGTCCGGCCAAAGGATATAATCTGGCTATCCGGATACCCCCTAATCCAGGACTCCCTCAGTAGCCCCTGAACCAGGCTTCAATGACGATGAGTCCGGCGCGCATATTGTCTTCAGCATTGCAAGGCGGGTTCCTCCTCCGAATACTTCATAGAAGATTTCGAACACGAGGATCGTGTCCGGCTCTGCAAAACAACTTCCACATACCACCGTAGAGAGAATAATATTTCCACAAATCTAATCCGCTGACGTACCCCGTAGTGTGACATCATGCCACAGCCAGGTCTTTATTCGAATCATTTTTCATAACCCATCTTAGCGTGTTTTGCGAGGCGGTTTCCTTGGCACGTCTTGTCGAAGCAGAGATCGTGTCCCCTTTATTACGGGATTCTCATCAATACGGACGTGGGTAACCCAACCATGCTTATTGGTAGGACTCCTAGATCTTAGGCAAGTCCCAAACGGCCACGAGGAGGACGCTTGATATTCACCCTCTTTATAAAGGGGACAAGGCTTTTTATTTTTTCCCTCTCGTGCTCAATCAAATCCTTCCCCCGCCTCGAGTTCTAACACCCAAAACTCAGGTCAGGTGCTTCGGACCTTCAACTATGTCCGGATCCAACCTTCAAGGTCGGTGGATGCCTTCCTCCGTCACGGAGGAGGACATCAAGAATTTGAGAGAGGCCAGATATCTGACCACCAAAATTTTGCATCGGTTGCCCGCCCGAGGGCAGGTCGTCCCTACTCCCGAACCCAACGAGAGCGTCGTGTTCGTCTCCCACTTCCTCCGAGGACTAGGCCTCGCTCTGGATCCCTTTGTCAGGGGTCTTATGTTCTATTATGGGCTAGATTTTCACGATCTGGCCCCGGATTCCCTTCTTCACATCTCGAAATTTATTGTCGTATGTGAGGCCTTCCTCCGCATTACCCCTCACTTCAACCTGTGGCTCAAGACCTTCGATGTGAAGCCGAAGATGATCGAGGGGCAGCACGCAGCGTGCGGAGGCGCTTTAATAAGCAAAATCGCTGACGCTCCATGGCCTGAGGGTTGCTTCCCATAGGTGTCCGGATTGTGGCAGCGGGAGTGGTTCTACATCATAGCTCCCCGAAGTGCCAAGTGGGTAGCTGCCCCCACCTTTCGCTCAGGCCCCCACCACAACTGATGTCATGGATCAGCAAGGGGCTGAGCTGGGGTCCAGCCAAGGACGTGCCAATACTACAAAGCCGTATCCGAGATCTCTTTGAGAGATATTTCAGTCTAGTTATGGTAGTGCAAGTTAGGCTAGTTCGTCAAGTACAGCCTTGCAAACGCCGGCCCCTTCGCATGTGGGAATTCAACCCGGAAGGACTGCGAGCTATTCAACATTTCCTCGGCATGACGCACGAAGAGATGTACAAATTGTTCTTCGAACCACAAATAATGTGTCTAAACATCACTGAGGATGCAGGTCTGAGCTGCAATCGCCCGGATACCCAAGTAAGTAGCCTCGCATCCGAACACATTGTCCATTTATTTATCGCAACGTTGCCCTAAAAAGCCGCTCTTTGACCAGGATTGGATGGCGAAGGCAAAGTTGATCAGGTGTCCGACCCCCCTCCCTAAGACCTCACCAAATCCCGTGCTAACCAGGGTGCTGGAGATCGTGCCTTATCAAGCACCCTCAGGAGAAGATAAAGGGGGGAACAAGGAGGCTAGCGCCTCCGCGAAGGAGGTTAGCCGGGGAGGAGGAACTGAAACTTCCTCTCCCCAGGGAAGGAAGAGAACCGCCTCTGAGGACTCGGAGACAATGGTCTCCAAACGGGGGAAGAAATCTCCGCCGGAGGGTCCTACCCTGGGGGATACCCTGGCCGCACTATGCCCTCATGGGGATCAGCCCTCCACCGAGCTGTAAATAAAAGGGTACTTAATAATGAAAATATCTCGCTTTACTTCTGGGGAAAAAAATCGAAGCATTTATCTTGCAGTTCGGATCTTAGCCCTTCTCAGCAGAGCTCATCTTCAGGGGATCTTCTTCCAGAGATGATGGAGAGCGAAACGCCTCCCCCTTCCGCACCGCCACACGAGGCGGGCGACCCCGAGGTGTCATCGCGGAGGGTTTCTCCTGATCCGCTATGGCTAGAAGGTAATCCTATGGCCACCCGAAGTCCTTAGTATCCGGCTCTTGAAGAGAGCAATCAAAAGAGTCCGGCACCGTCTGGTGTGCGGTCGGACGTACTGAGGGATCTGCTAGAGCATGCGGCTATCTCAAAAGAGCACCGCACGTTGACGGGTACGGTGATTGAAAGGATTTCATCCGCCGAAAGCGGGTTGCATGAAGCCTTTATGAGTCTACTGACGGGTTTTGAGGTACACGAAATGATGTACATAATTGACAGTACCGCACATTTTTAGATGTGCCCTCTGTAGATAGTATCCCCTAAGACTCTGGTTGTCGTCAAAAACAGCGGCAAACAGAGGATCATAGTCCCAGGTAATAACCAGACCGCCTTTATGTGCAGGCGGTTGAAGCTCCGGTGGCTAGCCGGACTGATGGGTTTGCCGAACTAAGGCGGCAACTGGATGCGGCAAATGCCGACATCGTGCTTGTTAACAAGTGGCTTGACGAGGCACAGGGTAGGTGATTTTTTTGGTGATTGTCTCATAATAAGAGCAGCATGATGCCAGTATCTTTAATCTGTTGTGACTACAGATGGAGCTGCCACCGTTGAGACCCTTCGGGCGGAGCTTGCCCGAGCCAAGGAGCAAGCAAGGAGTAGCAATGCGGCCACTTGAAAGGCGGCCGAAGAGTTAAGGTCCGAACAGGCCACGCATTGCGAGAGCAAAGAAAAATAGCCAATATGGCTGTAGAGTTAAAAGATGCTGCTGACCGTTACCAGCTTCTTGAAGAAGAAAACCTGGTGAAGGCGACGGACCTGGAAAAGGCCGGGTGGCAGCCAAGGAAGCCCGCTCCAAAATTAGAGCGACGAAGGAGGAGCTGCATCAAGCTGCGGATATTGTATCTAGGAAGCCCTTCTTGTTGCGGACTAAGTTCGAGGATCCGAAGTAAGCGCCTCTGGACCGGCTATGGAGTTCTGCGGACGCCTACGTGGATTTGGCTGCAAGTTCTACTGATGCGGCCGAGTACTTCAAGGATCAGAAAGATCACGAAGTGGAAAAACTGTTTTGGTCACAGTTTCATGCTCCAGCCCGTCCGCTGCTGTTGAATGAGCAAATGGCTGAGTGGGCCAACCTCCATAGATTATCCGGACTTGCCATGAGGTCCGTTTTGGATCATCTGTGGCCGAGAGGGCCAAGGTCGAATAGCTACTTTAGCTTAGTGCAAGAATTCCTTGGTGCTGTGCCACACATCGATGCTGTAAAGAGGTCGGCGTGCATAGAAGGCTCACGGATGGCTCTTGCCCGTGTCAAAACATACTGGGCGGAGATGGATGCCACCACTGTTGCGGCACAGGGTTCGGCCATAGGTCGAGTGGCTGCTGAGCACTACTTTGAAGAAGTTCTTGAAGGCGCTCTTTCGATAGCGGCTCAGTGCTCGAAGAATATTATGTTTGAGTGACATGTATTCCCATTGTAAAAACAATGTTTTATTGAGTTTATCAAGGCTGTATTTATACTTTTGCCCAAAAGTACTATGATGCCTCCTGTGCGGCCGTTTATGTATACATGTATATAACCTGAAAGATGGCAGTCGTTGGCTTCAGCCCCCACGCATATAATGCGGGGGTGCTCGCAGAAGACGCATGTTCACACGTGATCCAACGTCTTGGTCCATTAAGGAGGTGATAGCGCAGCGAATTAGGAAATCAGACTATAATGCTTTAACACTTTCACTTAGCCAGAGGAGTTTGACAGTGGGGCTACTATATAGCCCCTGGTGGCTCTACGCTCATCCGAATTCGGGGTGCGTACATGCTTGGCTGGGATACGACCCTTCGTTAAGGCGGAGGAATCCCGAAGATTCCGCTAGGTCATCGAGTGGTTGACCAGTCTCACGCTATATCATGAAAGTCAGTTTTTGGCTTTCTCTACTTAGGTGCTCGTCTGGATGAACCAGGGCACCATCGCAGTAGTTCTCCTGGTGCCACCTTAGCCGATAGAGCGGAACGTAAGGCAGCAAAACATAGGAGCCGGGCAAACCCAACATTTGACCAAAGACATGATTTAGAGCTGATGCATATAAGGCCAAACTCGCGACGCCGAACACTCCCTAAGGTATTCGGTCTTTATGATGTAAACCGGGCTAAATAGTGCCCTTTGTAATAAGCCCCTGGTGTCCGGGTACATGCAATATTCTGACGTGGCCACATGCCAATACGTCAGCATCCTTCTCAGTTGTACTGAGAATCCGGGGGATGTGTATCAACAAGAGACAGTAAAAAAGGTTTACGCAGGGTCTTAATCTAAAAAGAATCCTTGGAACGGGTCCTTGCTGCATGTCTGCGCCTGTGTCTCCGTTGTGCCGTATCCTAGACGTGTGTAGCACGATGGTCATCTGAAAAAGAGAGGAACTTAGTTGAAAAGTTGTCGTGCAAAAGGTAGGTTATACTAAATAAACCATGTATAGTTCCAGATGAGTAAAGTTGAGCCTAATTGTCACTTGTTCACACGCGTTGAGCCCCTTGTATTGTTGTAGGGGTATAGCCATCAAACCTGTATCAATTATATATAGCTGCACCGGACTCGTCTAACCGTGTCCGTGGTCTTAACGACCTGTCAGATGCTCTAGTTGGTGAGGACATCTAGTGTGTGGCTGCCAAGGCATCCGCACGGTCTTCCGCGCGCAAGGAGCGCTCAATATTTCCATTTACTATAATGATGCCACGTGGACCGGGCATCTTAAGCATGAGAGAAACGTAATGTGGTATTGCGTTAAAGCGAGCGAAAGCTTTGCGTCCGAGTAGTGCTTGATAGCCACTTTGGAACGGAGCGATGTGGAAGGTTAACTTTTCGCTGCGGAAGTTATCGGGAAAGCCGAATATAACCTCTAGTAGCAGGGAGCCCGTACAATGTGCTTCTGGGCCTGGCGTTACTCCTTTAAAGGTAGTATTGCTATGGCTGATTTTTGTTGGGTCTATCCCCATTTTGCGGACTGTGTCCTGATATATCAGGTTTAAACTACTGCCGCCGTCCATCAGGACTCGTGTGAAGTGGTATCCGTCAATTATCGGGTCTAACACCAAGGCAGCCCATCCTGCATGCCGGATAGTTGCTGAGTAATCCCGGTGGTCAAAGGTGATCAGTTTGGACGACCAGTGGCAGAACACCGCGGTGATAGGCCGTGGGGCATGTGTCTCTAGGAGTGCCGCTTTGTTTCTCCCCTTCATCACATGTAACACGTTTACTGTTTTGACTTCTCGTGGGAATTTCTTCTGTTCCCCAGTGCTTTGCTTGCGAGGCTCATCCTCATCTTTGCTTGGTGTATCCTGCCCCTTGTGTTTGGCGTTGAGTTTGCCGAACTGCTTGAAGACCCAACATTCTCTATGGGTATGATTTGCAAGTTTATCGGGGGTGCTGTGGAGCTGGCATAGTTTGTCCAGAATCTTGTTCAGGCTGGACAGTTCTGAATCCGGCGTTTACCGTCGTGCTCTTCGGGCTGTCTTCTTTATTCCGATGCTTGTTTTTGCTGCGTGTGGCGTCCCGTTTCCGTCCCTGACTTCGGATGTACTTGGGACACTGGTGCTACATTGGGCTAACCAGCTGTCCTCGCCCGCGCAAAAGCGGGTCTTGAGGCTTGTTAATGTTGCTATTGTTCTCGGCTTTTCTTGGCCGAGGTGTCTGTCAAGCCATTCGTCTCGAACGCTGTGCTTGAAAGCTGCTAAGGCTTCGGTGTCCGGACAGTCGACTATTTGGTTCTTTTTAGTGAGAAACCTGTTCCAAAGCTTTCGGGCTGACTCTCCGGGCTGTTGAGTTATATGACTTAAATCGTCTGCGTCCGGTGGTCGGACATAGATCCCTTGAAAATTTGCCCGAAAAGCGTCTTTGAGCTCTTGCTAGCTTCCAATGGAGTTTTCGGGGAGGCTTTTCAGCCAGTGCCGAGCTGGCCCTTTGAGCTTGAGGGGTAAGTACTTGATGGCGTGGAGATTGTCTCCTCGAGCCATGTGGAAATGCAGGATGTAGTCCTCAATCCAGACCCCAGGGTCTGTCGTTCCGTCGTACGCCTCTATGTTTACGGGTTTGAATCCCTCTGGAAATTCATGGTCCAGCACCTCATCGGTGAAACATAGGGGGTGTACGGCACCCCTGTATTTGGGTGTACAGTGGTGTTCGGATTTTGTTGTGTTGCATTGCGTGCTGGAGCGCGCTTGCTTGGCCCGTAGATGGATCTGGTTGCGCCGTCCTTTTGATGCGAGCCCTCACGTGGATCGCGTACTGGCTTGTGTGCGGTGTCGTTTGCCGCTCTATGTTGGCCACGAGGTTGTCTATCCGACCGGATGGCAGTTTAGTTTTTTGATTGCGGGGGATCTAAGGCCTCCTCATCGAATTCAGGTAGCAGCTTTCGCTTTGGGTAGCTCTTTGTGTGGCGACTACCGCCGTACTTTGCTGCAGTGTTGAGTACTTCACACCATCTAATTCTGAGTGTGTCTTGTGCAGCCCTGAGCCTTTGCTTCTGCTTTTTCAGACTCCTCGAAGTGGCAACAAGCCTTTGATGGGTATTCTGTTGCTCCGGGTGCCTGTCCGATGTGATGTCATCCGTACTGTTATCTTCGACGGAGTCAGGTTGTTCGGTTTGATTCTCCATGTTGCCGTGGTCGGGCGGTGGTTCAATGTCGTGTTTGTCGTCCACTGGCCCAGCCTGCTCTATCGCTGGGTCTATATGATCACTGTTTCTGCCGAGGCGGGATTTGAAGTGGAGCTTATGCCGCCGCTTTGACTGCTTCTCGAGGGAACGATCCTTCGCTGCGTCCTTCCGTTCCTCGTCGTCATTTTCTTTGGGTGTGTCCACCATATATACATCATATGAGATGGTTTTCCAGTGCCCTGTGGGCAGTGGTTCCTGTTCATCTCCTGCATCGTCGTCCATACCGTCGATGTCTTCGGAGTCGAAGTCGAGCGTGTCGGTCAAATCGTCGACAATGGCTACTAAGTGGGTGGTGGGTGGGTGGCGAATTTCTACGTCATCCGCGTCCCAATCCTGGCGGACATAGTTCGGCCAGGACTCTCCTGACAAGGACAGAGACCTTAATGAATTCAGTATGTCACCGAAGGGCGAGTGCTGAAAGATATCCGTGGAGGTGAAATCCATGATCGGCGCCCAGTCAGATTCAATAGGCACGGGTGCAGGCGGTTCGGAGTCCGTGGCCGGGGAAGAATCCGGCAATTTGGCATCATGGCTCTCGTGAAGGGTAAGGTCGATACTTGGCTCGATTGCCGCTGAGAACGCGGCCTCCGTGGCGGGGTCTATCCACCCATCCATGGATGGCGCAATTGGCTCCGAATTGAGGGCCGGAGCGGTTGCCGGTGCGGTCTCCTGAACACTCCCCGATGGTAGAGCTAAATCATGCTCATCGTGACCGTGCGGCGCACTCGGCAGGGGCTCGAATCCGTCGAAGATCAAGTCTCCGTGGATGTCGGCCATGTAGTTTAAGCTTCCAAACGTGACCTGGTGGCCAGGGGCGTATCTCTCGATCTGCTCCAGATAGCCAAGCGAGTTGGCCCGCAGTGCGAAGCCGCCAAATACAAAGATCTGTCCGGGGAGAAAAGTCTCACCCTGGACTGCATCGCTATCGATGATCGAAGGAGCCATCAAGCCTAACGATGACGACATAGAGGAAGTCTCAATGAAAGCACCAATGTCGGTGTCAAAACCGGCGGATCTCGGGTAGGGGGTCCCGAACTGTGCTTCTAGGCGGATGGTAACAGGAGACGGGGGACATGATGTTTTTACCCAGGTGTCGTGGTTTTCTCACGGCAGATGTCCTAGAGAAAGGACTTAGTCGTGGAGCCATCGCGACGGGTTAGCTTGAAGGGGTTAAAGCGGACACAGGGACGCAAGAGAGTTTATACTAGTTCGGCCCCTTCGATGAAGGTAAAAGCCTACGTCTAGTTGTGATGGAATTGATGGGGTTTCGATGACCAGGGAGCAAACAAGCTTCGCCTGTGTCTCGAGTTGTTGTCTGTTGTCCTTGAACCGCCGCCGGGTCGTCCCCTTATATACACGGGTGACGCCCGTCGGTTCACAGAGTCCCAATACCGGCTCATAGATGTGTCCGGTTTGGTCTCTACTTATTCCTAATCTTATAGTACATGTTAAATACCAACGCCGGTTTACGGCTACGTGCCTTGAACCGACTATGGGCCTTGAGCCCTCATCTGCCTTCTTGGGCTTTAACATACTTAACTACTGACGAAGTTAACCTGGCCCAGATAGGCCGGTTTACGCCCAGTAGTGATATCCCCAACATTAGGCCCTAGATTGATTTGAACAGGTTCATGTCAATCCTTAGCAAAAATCTTTATCTTCAATATCTTCTTGTAGTTTGTTGAACCGCTGTGACGTCATCTTCTCTGGTTGTTGTAAACCGGCGTGACGTCACCTGTTTAATAGGTCTGCGACATTTAAGGCGACAACTTCGTTTCCAAACCCATGGTCCCTTGCCTTATAAATAGGACCGAAGGGTCATTTCTTTTTCCCCTTCGTGCCCTTCTGCTTCGTCTTCCCCGCGTCGTCCATCTTCGGAGCTCCGCCGCCGTCGACGACCTCTGCTCCGACCTTGGCCGCTGCATCACCCTGATTGTACTAGAGCATCGCGGCGACCTTCTGTTTCTTCCTCGGCTCCGGTGAATTCTTCACCTTTTCCCCCGTAGATCCGTTCTAGGGTTTCCAAGTTCTTTAGTGTTCATCGTCTGCTTCGTACTCATATGATAGATCTTAGATGAACCTGTGAACCTTTGCTCTGTGTAGCGGTAGTTCTTAGCATCCGCCTTTACTTATATGCTTCAAGACCATAGATCTGCCTGTATCTCTGCCCATTGATTCGGTACTGTTCTTTTTTGAACCTTGAATATTTTCCTTGTTTTCTGAACTTGCTTCAGATCTGTCGCTGTAGAGAAATCTTGCGAAATCTGTTTCTGTACACTTATCCATCCGCAATCTCAACTATTTCAATGCTTAGAGATGGCGGTTTAACTTTGTAGAAAAATTGCCAAACCGGTATATACCATTAGTCCCCTTGTTGAATCGCCGGATGCTGTTGCTTCATAAAACTCCGGTTTAGATAGAACTGTCTCCGGTTTACCATTCTACATACCACTGCACTTTAATCAATTCATTCTTGAACCGGAATCACCTATCTTGTAGATTTCATCATGGCCAAGCAAGTATATGAGTGCAACTGGGTTCCTTCTCGCGTCATAGAGACTCAACTGAACAATTTAGTCATGATCGGCGCTTTAGGAAGCAAAAACACCATCCATTGGAGAGCTCCTGGCAAAGAATGTCCTCCCACACCTCAAGAAGGAGAGGTCGTCGTCTTCGTAGACCACTTAGCCCGGGGCTTTAAGCCGCCTGGTTCTAAATTTTACCGGGACGTTTTAGCCGATTTTCAACTCCATCCACAAGACACTGGCCCCAATTCTCTTACAAACATGTGTCACTTCCAAGTGCTCTGTGAGGTATTCTTTCAAAAGGAGCCCACAGTGGAATTGTTCAGAGACTGTTTCCACCTAAACCGCCGTACTGAGTTTTCTGACGGTTCCATTACGGAATTGGGCGGTGTGGCGATTCAGAAAAGGAAAGAGGTCACATACCCTCACGCCAAACTGCACAGCCACCCCAAAGAATGGAATCAAACATGTTTCTATTGCAAAGACACCTCCCCTGCTGGTGAAAATCCTTTGCCTGGCTTTCGTCCGGAGCGGCTTAGCAATACACACCCCTTTCCGCAAAGGTTGACTGCCAAGGAGAGAAGCAAATATGCTCCTCAACTGTCCAAGCTCAGAGCCTTCATGGCCAACGGTTTAACAGGGGTTGATCTCGCTCATTGTTGGATATCGTGGAGCATACTGCCCCTTAGTCAGCGTGCCGGTTTGATGTGCGAGTATACTGGCAGTGTTGACGACCCGCTGCGACATGCTAACATCCAGCTCATTGACGAAGAAATCACAGAGGCTGTGAATAAAATGCTGAATGAACCGGAACACGTCTGTGCTCGAACCGGCCTGCTTCCCTTTTGTGCCACCAACAAACTGCCAGCTGTAAGAATTTGATTTTTTTCTTTTTACTAAACCTGTTATTGATATATCTGGTCATTGTTTAATATCAATGTCTGCTTAAACAGGGTAATGATCCGTTTTGGAGCAAGAAACTTCCACAGGAGAAGCCAGAAAAACCAGACAAACTGGAGCGACCAACCCGGCCAAAGACTAAAGTTGTAAAATGGCCTGCTCACAAGAAGAGAACCACTGCATCTTCTGATCTGGCCCCTGATGATGATGTGGATAATCCAGACCTTGAGGTAGAACTTGACTCACTTGGCTTATTTGTCAAGATGATGCTGAAGCCAGCCATGCTGATGCTGCAGAGGTAATTATTCTCTCTTCCGATTCAGAACCTTTGCCTTCAATAAAAATCCGTCAGGCAAACCGGAAAGTTAAATTTTCTCATCCTCTTGCTTACTTGGATCCCAAATTTCTTATGAAGATCCAACAGCACGAAGCTCCCCGCACAACACGGCACAGCGGCCACGTAGTTACCTCCGCCGGTTTACCGAATAGTCCGGTTCGGAAACGCCGTTCAGAGGTCTCTAATTTGCTTGTCAGTGCTTGTCCTAAAGCGGGCTGTTTTCGTCAACCTCTTAATCCATCTGACTCCGATTATCAGGTTTCTTCCCACTCATCCTCTGGCGAATCATCGGCTACTCAGCTGCCACCGCTCAAAACGGTGCTTGGGTAAGCTATACTTTATCACAACATTTCTGGTACATCACCTTGGAACATATGCTGTATTTGAATTTGTTATTCCTTTTAGGGCCAAGCCTAGGCCGAGCAAGAAGGCTCGCCTGGATAAAGCGGCCGAGGAGGATGCCGTCCCAGAACCGGGTAAAACACCAGATCTTGAAGCGGCTATTCCTGAAGATATACCCAATGATCCACCGCAGCGAGATGACGATCTTATTGCTGAAGAGAGGCCTGTTGATACCTCAAGTCCTGTCAACCAGCCTACAAGCCCCATCCGGATTGAGAAATCCACCAATCCAACAAAGCCTACTGGTAAGCCAATGGCCCCAGTGCAAACCGGCGACGCCAAGGATGATGAAGTTGTTATTACTAGCATTGGCCATACAGAGCCAAGCAATCCTGTCGCTTTGTCTAAACATACTGCGAAGGAAGAATTTGCTGCCTTTGGCAAAGGCAAGTGGAATGTTGATCCGGCGACTTACGCTGCTCTGAACGCCCAAGACATCCATTCCGGCTATCTGAACTAGCTGTATACCAGTCGTGACTATGAAGCCGGTCTGGTTAACATGATGAAAGATAAATATGAGGTAACTTCCATATGCTCTTTCCTTCTTGTATGTTTCAATTCTCGCTGACTCTCCTAGCCCCCAAGGGCCGGTTTCTAATCTTCTTTCAAACCGGGACTTACTAATATAAATCTTAATGCCTCGAAATTCGCTGATGTAGCCCCCAAGGGCCGGTTCAACTTAGTGTAGTTAAACCGGGACTTAAGTAATTAATATCGCCGCATCAGAACTTATTTGAACAAATAGCCATTAGCCCCCAAGTGCCAAGTTGAATACTTGTATTGAGCTTGGGACTTTGTAATCAGTTGAAATAGGAAGATCGAATACGCATTAGCCCCGAAGCGCCAAGTGCATAACTTGTTATGTGGTTGGTGCATCAATTCTTGCACTGCTTGCTGAATCATATAATTGTCTGTATGCAGGCTGCTGAAGACAAAAGAGAACCAAATTGCCGATCTGCAAGAAAATCTGAAGTCCCAATAGACTGAAACCTCAAAAGCAAAAGAGGAGTTGACCAGCGCCTTAAGCGTCATGGAACAACTTAAGAAGGATTTCAATAAGGAGCGGGCGGATTGGGTTACTAAAAAATCCGCTTTAACCAAGCGAGCAGAAGACGCCGAGGCTGCACTAAAACCGGGGGTGGACGAACTGACGAGCATAAAGCGGCACGTGCATGCCATGACCACTGCTATATTTTTTAAGCTGGTTTGATTTCTGAATTGATTCTGCCGTCTTATAGAGCTGCCGGTTTGTTAACCCTTTGTGATATTTCAGGGACACGAATTGGTCATTTGGGGTCAGATGTGCGGAAGAAATTGAAAGCCGCCTATACGTTGATCGAACAACTGTACACTGGTGCACAACGTATCATCTGTACTGCATCCCACAACAAACCGGCGCCCACATTGATTCAGGACACTCTGACGAAACTGTCGGTGCTTCCTGCCCGGGTTGAAGAGCTGAAGAAATCTGCTGCTCGAACTGGTGCGATCAATGCCTTAATCCGGGCAAAAGCTTGGGTGCCGGATTTTGATCCTATTGAAGCGGCTCAGGGCTATCCCAGCTTGAAGGAAGATGGGTCAGAGTTTAGTGAAGTGGATCTGCGAGCAATAAACCGGGAGGTGCGTCCGCTAGCTTGTCAATTGGCTGAAGAAGCAGACTTGTCTCATTATCAAGCCCAATATGACAATCAAAACAAGCGAGTAGCTGCACCAATTCATGAAGTGAAAAATCTTATCCCTCCAATCCGTAAGCATACTTACGCTCCCGATATTGAACCGTCGTTGCTGATCCATGATGAAGCTATCTTTCGAGCATTAATGGGAATCGACTGGACAACTGTTGATTTCCAGCCGCTGGGTTGAGAAACTGAAGTTGAAGTGGCGCGGGATGACCCACAACCATTAGGCCAGGCTGGTGGCCAAGCTTGAACCGGAAGCCGGTTTAAACTGCTTCTCCTTTGAAAAAACAATGATCTTGTTTTGGGCACCGTGTTGCCTTGTAATAGGCCAGCCGATACTCTTGATTTTGATATGCCTTCGTGCATAATTACTGCAACTTGTTCTTCCTTTGGGTGATGAACTTTCCAAAGTATTTTCTGCAATATAAAAATCTTAAAGTGCCACCACGGTTGTACCGTCAGGCGGAGTATGATGTCTGCATATGTGAAATCAAAATATCAGAAATGTAAGCATATGATCAAATCTTTGAGATACACGATACCTGCCATCGTTGGGCATGAAGTTGGCTTAGCCAATCTTGAAACGGAGGTTTCATAAACCCACATTGTTGGAGGAGATAGCAGCTCCTGTATATATATAATGCCGGTTTACCATGTAAACCGTGTCGGGTTATAATAAAGCACCGTGTTACTCCGTAATAGGATGTTAACAAAAAATCAAACCGGGCAAATAGTCTCTGGATTAAAAATGAACCGTGTTCCGTCAATTGATAGTTTGAACCGGCTTAAAACTTTGTCGGTTTAAAAACGCAACAAAAAGAAAGAAATATCTTTCAAAGAAAAAAATGTGAAGCAAAGGCAATGATAAAACTGTTTGCAAAAAGAGGCTTATTTGAGCCGATTAGATGGCGTTAGCATGGTCGGACATGACCAAGCTCCCGATAGGTGTAGCTATTGTTCAAGTCAGCCAGGTCCCCAAATGAAACCATGGCATTTATGCCGATCAAGAGGCGTGGCAATGGTTCGGGTTTGACCAAGCCCCCAAGTGATTCTGTGGCCTAAGGCCGATCAAGAGGCGTGCCTGGTTCAGACGTGACCAAGTCCCCAAGTGATCTGGTGGCTTTCGCCTATCAAGAGGTGTTGCATTGGTTCAGACACGACCAAGCCCCCAAGTGATATAACATGATGCTTTGAAAAGCTAACTCAAGGGGTAAACCGGATGCCGCTTTAGAACAACTCTGTGTAACCACACATGATGTAAAAGGACAAATACCCCGCTTTAGCTGAGGTTCCGGTTTATTATATTTAATCATAACATATACATTGTCGTAATATGTAAATAAGTAGAGCCAATGGCTCAGGTATAGTAAGGCCAAAGATGAGCTATGTTCCACGGCCTGTTGGTCTCCTCCTCTGATGTACGTGAGTCTTTATGCTCTCGAATATCGATTAGATAGTATGACCCATTGTGCAAATTCTTGCTGACCACGAAAGGTCCCTTCCAAGGTGGGGATGGCTTATGCATATCAGCGTGATCTTGGATGAGCCGAAGCACCAAATATCCTTCCTGAAAGGTTCTGGTTCTGACTTGGTGACTGTGATAACGATGAATATCCTGTTGGTAAATCGCCGAGCGGGCAGCTGCTATGTCACGTTCTTCATCCAACAGGTCCAAAGCGTCTTGCTGTGCTGTCTCATTGTCCGCTTCAACATAAGCCGCCACACGAGGTGAATCATGACGGATATCACAGGGGAGAACCGCCTCCGCTCCATAAACCATGAAGAACGGTGTGTATCCTGTTGATCTGTTGGGTGTAGTATTGATGCTCCATAACACAGATGGTAACTCTTCGACCCAACAACCCGGTGTTCGCTGCAAAGGAACCATAAGCCGGGTCTTGATGCCTTTCAAGATCTCTTGATTAGCCCTTTCTTCTTGACCATTGGACTGTGGGTGTGCCACTGATGAAACGTCAAGCCGGATGTGCTCCCGTTCGCAGAACTCCTTCATGGCACCCTTGGACAAATTGGTACCATTATCTATGATGATACTGTGTGGAAAGCCAAACCGGAAAATCACTTTTTTGATGAACTGAACTGCCGTGGCCGCATCACACTTGCTAACAGGTTCTGCCTCCACCCACTTTGTAAACTTGTCAACCGCCACCAGGAGGTGGGTCTTCTTATCTTTGGACCTTTTGAAAGGCCCAACCATATCTAGCCCCCAAGTCGCAAACGGCCAAGTAATTGGAATCATTCTCAATTCTTGAGCCGGCACATGAGCACGTCTTGAAAACTTTTGGCAACTGTCACATCGTCTGACCAGATCCTCCGCATCAGCATGAGTAGTTAACCAATAGAAGCCATGGCGAAACGCTTTAGCTACCAAAGACTTTGAACCGGCGTGGTGACCACAATCTCCTTCGTGGATCTCACGCAAAGTTTCACAGCCTTCTTCAGGAGACACACAACGTTGAAACGCCCCTGATACACTGCAATGATGCAACTCGCCATTGACAATAGTCATGGACTTGGACCGCCGGATTATCTATCGGGCCAGAGTCTCATCCTCTGGTAACTCGCCCCGGTTCATGTACGCCAGGTAAGGAAGTGTCCAATCCGGAATGACATGAAGAGCTGCCACGAATTGAGCCTACGGATCAGGAATAGCCAAATCCGCTTCACCAGGGAGCTTGACCGACGGGTTGTGCAGCACATCCAGAAAAACATTGGGCAGGACGGGCTTACGCTGAGAGCCTAGCCGGCTTAAGGCGTCCGCTGCTTCATTCTTCCGTCGGTCCACGTGGTCCACCTGATAACCTTTAAAGTGACCTGCAACAATATCCACCTCATGACGATATGCTGCCATGAGTGGGTCCTTGGAGTCCCAAGTGCCAGATACTTGTTGAGCCACGAGGTCCGAGTCACCGAAGCACTTAAATCGACATAGATTCATTCCTTAGCCATCCGGAGACCATGGAGCAAGGCTTCATACTCAGCTGCATTGTTAGTACAAGGGAACATTAAGCGGAGAACGTAACAAAACTTATCACCTCGTGGGAAGTTAATACGACTCCAGCCCCCGAGCCTTCCAATTGCCTGGATCCGTCGAAATGGATGGTCCAATATGTGTGATCCGGCTTTTCTTCAGGTGCTTGCATTTCCGTCCAATCATTGATGAAATCAACAAGTGCTTGAGACTTAACTGCCGTCCGAGGCACATACTTCAATCCGTGCGGCCCAAGCTCTATAGCCCACTTGGCAATCCGGCCAGTCGCTTCCCGGTTCTGGATGATATCCCGCAAAGGAGCAGAACTGACCACTGTAATTGGGTGCCCTTGGAAGTATTGCTTAAGCTTCTGGCTTGCCATAAAAACTCCATACACCAGCTTCTGCCAATGCGGATACCTTTGCTTGGACTCAATGAGTACCTCGCTGATATAATAGACCGGACGTTGAACCGGATGCTCCTTACCTGCCTGCTTTCGCTCCATCACAATAGCCACGCTGACCGCACGAGCATTAGCAGCAACATATAGCAGTAATGGCTCCTTGTCAATGGGAGCAGCGAGCACAGGTGGATTGGCCAATTGCCGCTTTAAGTCCTCAAATGCTTCATCGGCAGCAGAACTCCAGATGAACTGATCCGTCTTCTTCAACATCTGGTACAAAGGGATTGCCTTCTCACCAAGGCGGCTGATAAACCGGCTTAACGCGGCAATCCGGCCTGCCAGGCGTTGAACATCATTGATACACTTCGGTTTAGCCAGGGAGGTGATGGTTGTGATCTTCTCCGGATTAGCCTCAATTCCCCTGTTGGACACCAGAAAACCCAATAACTTGCCCGCCGGTACACCAAAGACACACTTGTCCGGATTAAGCATCATCTTGTACGTCCTTAGGTTATCAAAGGTTTCCTTCAAATCGTCAACCAGAGTCTCCTTCTCCCTGGACTTAACCACGATATCATCCACGTAAGCATGTACATTACGGCCAATTTGCTTGTGAAGACAATTTTGTACACACTGTTGATAAGTTGCCTGGGCACTTTTGAGCCCAAAGGGCATAGACACATAGCAGAAGGCTCTAAAGGGAGTTATGAATGTCCTCTTATCCTGGTCCTTAACTGCCATTTTGATCTGATGATAGCCAGAATATGCATCCAAAAAACTTAAACGCTCACAACCCGCCGTAGCATCAATGATTTGATCAATACGGGGGAGGGCAAAAGGATCTGCTGGAAAAGCCTTATTAAGATCTGTGTAATCCACACACATGTGCCAGGTGCCGTTTTTCTTAAGGACTAGCACCGGATTGGCAAGCCACTCAGGGTGAAAAACATCAACAATAAAACCAGCTGCTAAGATCTTGGCTACCTTGTGTCTTTCTTCGTTAAACCGGTGGAGGAACTATTTCACCGGTTTGTATTTAGGATCCACATTAAGGGTGTGCTCAGCGAGTTGCCTCAGTGCACCTGGCATGTCAGAGGGCTTCCATGCAAAAATGTCCCGATTCTCATGGATGAACTCGATGAGCGTGCTTTCCTATTTCGGATCCAAGTTGGCACTGATGCTGAACTGCTTGGACGAATCACTAGGTACGAAGTCAACAAGCTTAGTTTTTGCTGCCGATTTGAACTTCAGGGCCGGATCATGCTCCGTAGTTGGCTTTTTTAATGGAGTCATGTCCGCCGGATCAACACTGTCCTTATAATACTTCAGCTCCTTGGTGGCACAAACCGACTCTGCGTAAGCCGCATCTCCTTCCTCGCACTCCAAAGCGATTTTACGGCTTCCGTGTACCGTTATTGTCCCCTTGTAACCTGGCATCTTGAGCTGCAAATACACATAACAGGGCCGTGCCATAAACTTGGCGTAGGCCGGTCGCCCAGACAGGGCGTGATATGGACTTTGGATTTTCACCACTTCAAACGTCAATGTCTCCGACCTGGAATCATGATCATCTCCAAAGGTCACTTCCAGAGCTATCTTACCAACATGATATGCTGACTTGCCAGGTACTACACTTTGGAACACCGTATTAGACGGTTTGAGATTTTTATCTGTTAGTCCCATACGACGGAAGGTCTCATAGTATAAGATATTAATGCTGCTCCCTCCATCCATGAGCACTTTGGTGAACTTGTAACCTCCCACCCGAGGTGCCACCACCAGAGCCAACTGACCTGGATTATCAACCTAGGGAGGGTGATCCTCTCTGCTCCATATGATTGGCTGTTCAGACCAGCGTAGATAACGGGGCACGGCCGGTTCAACAGAGTTGACTGCCCGCCTCTGAACCTTCCGATCTCGCTTGTCCAAGCTAGTGGTGAAGACATGGTACTGCCCACTATTCAACTGCTTTGGGTTGCTTTGGTAACCTGACTATTGCTGCTGCTGGTTATAACCACCCTGGTTGTTCCGGTTATTTTGATTATTATGTCCGCCCGGATTACCATTAAATCCTGAACCGGAATTTCCTCCACCGTAACCCGGCCCGGGTCCTGAGCCACCACCGGAGCCGTGATCATACCGGAAAGCATTAGAATTCTTGAACTCCTACATAATAAAGCAATCCTTCCAAAGGTGGTTTGCTGGCACCTCCTTCGTCCCATGTCTTGGACAGGGCTGGCTCAGTAGATAATTTAGGCGATCCGGGTTAGGGTTGGGTGCCCACTACGATTTTTCGGTTTACCCTTGCGTCGCTGGCCATTGTCCTGCACGTTGGTATTAGCCACAAAGTCCATGTTACCATCCTCTTTACGCTTGCCTCCACCACCATTGCCTGCCTAGTGATGCTGCTGACCTTTGGAGTTGCTGTTCCTCTTTCCCTTCCCTGCCTTGTCATCATCAGATTCGGGATCCTTGGTACTATCAGAATCAGCATACTTTACCAAAGCATCCATGAGGGTCCCCATGTCAGTGCAATGGCGCTTCATCCGTCCCAACTTCAGCTTTAGGGGCCCAAACCGGCAGTTGCCTTCTAGGGTTAAGACTGCGGTGTCAGCGTTGATGCGGTCTGATGAATGCAACACTTGTGAGACCCGGCGCACCCAATAAGTCGTCGATTCTCCTTCCTCCTGGACACAGGCAGCTAAGTCTACTATCGACATGGGCTGCTTACATGTATCCTTGAAATTATTGATAAACTAGGCTCGTAATTGGGCCCATGAACTGATAGAATTGGCCGGTAAGCTTTTTAACCAAGTGCGGGCCATTCCTTCAAGCATCATGGTGAAGTATTTCACACATGCCGCATCATCCACATCCAGCATCTCCATGGCCATCTCATAGCTCTCCACCCATGTCTCTGGGGGTTGATACGCCGTGTAATTTGGTACCTTGCGCGGGCTCTTGAAATCCTTGGGTAGGCGCACATTGCGTAAAGCGGGGACAAGGCAAGGCACCCCCAAAGAGCTAAAAGTAACACCGGGTTCGACCAAAATAGTTGGACGAACTAGCGTAAGCTGCCGAGCCTGATATTGTGCGGCTAACTCGGCCTCCCTGCGTGCTCGGGCCCGGTCCACCACTTCCTGCGCGTTATCAGCACCACGCGCCGGGTTGTTGCCGCAGGATGCTCCACGTCGTTCATTACTTGACACTACTGGTTCCTCCATACGCCTGCTATAGGTCCGGCTTGGGCGAGGGGTCGAGTGGATCCGGTCGCGGCTGTACGAGTATGCTTCCTGTTGGTCCAAAGCTGTCCTAAGAAGCTCCTTGACCCGTCGCGTCTCTATCGCCTGCGGTGAGTCACCTTCAATTGGAATGGCCTCCAGCCGTGCAGCAGCGGCGACGAGATTGTCCATTGGGTTGGAGTAGTGACCCGGAGGTGTTAAAACAGCCTGAGGTACAACGGTGTTTTGACGAGGCGGATCCATCCGACGAGGCTGAACCGGCGCACCGGTCCCAGGAGCTTCCGCCCGGTTTCCCTCCAGCGGATTACTGGTTCCTGCTCCCGTGGTGTTGAAAAGGTCTCTGGCCTCGAAAACCGGAGGTGGACGGGATCGGTACTTCCTCCTCATGACTTCATGCAACGCATTCTGGTCCAACATGAGCCTGTAGGCTTGTGCGTCTAGAGCGGCCCGCTCTGTGGCCATCCTGGTATCCACAGCTGCCAGGTCCACCTTGGCCTGGGTGATCTGTTCCCATACCTTTGCAATCTCCGTGTTGTGGACGTCCTGATCCGCCGGATTAGCTTCCGCCATAAGCACAACCAATGCATCAAATAGCTCTGATAGAACTTGAGCCGGCGGGCGCACAGGGCCTCCTGCCCCGGCAGCCGTCGCCGCTGCTGAACCGGAGGTTGTTGCCGCAACGGTCGAAGAATGAAGCGCTGCTTGTGTGCCGGCCATGAATATTCCAACTCGGTTGGGCAGATCAGAGGGGTCCGGAATACTGTCGCTGTCAGAACAGCCCCCAATCCGGCCATCTTATAGCTGATATAGAGATTCGGTTTCTCCGGTTGATGACTCATCGCCGGAGTAAATGACGGTCTCGCCGCCAGATCCCGATCCATCCTCATGACCTCCTCCATGGATGACTCCCACGAAGGCACGCTTCATGGTCGGTTTAACCCGGGCAGATCGCGCACGCTGAGCCGTCTCGACAAGGTCGGTGCAGATATCTGGCTCAGGGCCCGGTTCTCCGATCTTGCCGATGAAAACGTGTATGCCACCAAAGGGGACCCGGTGCCCGTACTCAACTGAGCCGGCCTCGGGGCCCCAGCCTGCATCGTCGATGTAAAGTTTGCCGCGATGACTCTTAGTCATCCGGCCTACGACGTAGCCCTTGAGTCCTTCAAAGCGGCCCTCCAAGAACTTGAAACCATCATGCGATAGCCCCACGGTGGGCGCAAACTGTCGTGGTTTTTTCACAGCAGATGTCCTAGAGAAAGGACTTAGTCGTGGAGCCATCGCGACGGGTTAGCTTGAAGGGGTTAAAGCGGACACATGGACGCAAGAGAGTTTATACTAGTTCGGCCCCTTCGATGAAGGTAAAAGCCTACGTCTAGTTGTGATGGAATTGATGGGGTTTCGATGACCTGGGAGAAAACAAGCTTCGCCTATGTCTCGAGTTGTTGTCTGTTGTCCTTGAACCGCCACCGGGTCGTCCCCTTATATACACGGGTGACGCCCATCGGTTCACAGAGTCCCAATACCGGCTCATAGATGTGTCCGGTTTGGTCTCTACTTATCCCTAACTTACAATACAAGTTTAAATATCAACGCCGGTTTACGGCTACAGGCCTTGAACCGACTATGGGCCTTGAGCCCTCATCTGCCTTCTTGGGCTTTAACATACTTAACTACTGATGAAGTTAACCCGGACTAGATAGGCCGGTTTACACCCAGTAGTGATATCCCCAACAACAGTGGTGCAAAAATAATGCAGCCTTAGTCACCTTACCTCTCTCCACGTAGTATGTTGGGTCCTACCAGTCAGAGGGTGAAATAATCAAATTAATAAGAAAAATTGAAAGCACCAGCGGTGTTTCTTACCTCACACATCTCGCTACTGCTCGGGAACACTGTCCAATTGATCCCTCTGTTCACTCACGTACTATTTTAAGTGAATCCTTATTATAACATGCACACAAATTTTGGGCACTTGTATTCGACTTAAGTCAGTGTGCCACCGTATCTCGTATACTTACTACTCCCTCCGTCTAGGTGTAATAAGTCACGTTAGAAGGTGCAACGGGACCAAGGTGCGTGCATGTGTGTGTGTGTTGTGTGTGTGTTTAACAGCATGTGTGTGTTAGAGAGAGCGACAGATCGACCTACTCCTACAGAGAGATATTGTGTAGTGTACGATTCTAGCCGCGAGAGTCGGTGCATCCTCTCGTTTCTGGGCGTGTCCGGTAGGGACATCCGGACAGCTGCCACGCCCGCTCCTGACCAGCCTGGCCCACCCAAAGCCCCTCCATCGCCCGCGCGCGCTTCCCGCCCGAAACGGTCAGTGCCGCTCCAAAGAATCGGTGCCGCATTCATGCCCGGGCAGAGCGGACGTGACCTCTCACTGGCGCAAGAGTGATGGTTGCTTCGTCCGTCCAACTTACTGCTGGGTCTATGTGATTTGATGCGTCATTGGTCTTTATTACTAAGGTCATAGGACTGCTGGATGTCCCACGCTTTCAGCGAAAGGAGGTACTACTACTAGATTACAATTTTCTCCATTCTTACAGCGGAGGCATGCAAGAGCAGTGAAAACACACAGGCTCAGTGATTACATGGCCCACCTCACACTATCACCGTGCGACACCTAACTGCATGAAAAATGTGGTAGCCAAACTAAATAAACTCCCATCATCATTTAGATCATCCCACGTGTAGCGAACAGACCTCAAACGGTCTGATCTCTGTGCTCCGGTGTCATCCCTGGATCAGTAATGCTGACACCACACAGTTCTTGGAGGATTTATAGCAGAGTAGCAATCACACACTTATTACATCGAGTGTCTCAAAAGAGAACTTATTACAATAAATATGGCTTAAGGCCATCTAATAACGATAACAGCGGAAGGCTTGGAAGATAAGTGAGTCCATCAACTCCAACGGCATCACTGAGTATAGAACCACGACCTAAAACTCCTTAATCTTCGTCTGAAAAGTCTGCAACATTAACGTTGCAGCCCGAAATGGGTCAGCACATGGAATATGCTGGCAATGTAACACATAGAGAGTAATGGAATGAAACAGCTATACTATATGCGTATTTGGCTGGTGGAAAGCTCTATGGTTACAGTTTTGCGTAAAGCCAATTTTTCCCTACTTCAAAGGAATAAATTTATTTAACTATCATGGTAGTGGTTAAACATTGAGAATGGTTGACATCATTCTCAATCCCAATTAAGCATCATCATTAAACATAACCCAACAAAATTAATTTAGAGTAACATGTTGAGATTCACATGAAAATCCAAGTATTAGATACTCAAGATGTCCATAACCGGGGACATGGCTAATCATGATTAGTTTATTACACTCTGCAGAGGTTTGCGCACTTTTCCCCACAAGACTCGATCGCCTCCGTTTGGTTTCTCGCACTACATGGTGTTTGAGAAGACGGATGACCGAGACATAGTCTTTCAGAAGCGCTTGCACCTTACGATCGGGTAGACCGTACCACCTACATCCCCTACATCTGCTAGTCTACCACTTTAAGAGTTCGCACAACTTAATCAACTATGCTAGAGCCCATAATAGCTTGTGGCTGCACACATAAGTTTCTAGTATGAATAGTCTGATGATCCCTTTGAGCCTGGGTGGCGGTCCAAAAGAAAACAAGCAAGTCCTGGAATATCCAGGTGCCTCAATCCACCCAGATGTGTGTTTAAGTTGCCACCTTATATAAACCATTAATTAACAATCTCACATCTGTCATGGATATCACTCACCCAAACCACGTCTACTAGCATAGCATGGCATAACAAGCAAACGTAGAAGTAACTCCCAAAGGTTTGATAATAACAGGTAATAGGTTCTACCTTATCTACTTCCCATCCCACAATTTAATTAGATCCTAACCATGCAATGTGTGAGGATTGATCTAATGCAATAAAACTGGGTAGTAGAAAAGGTATGATCAAAGTGTTACTTGGCTTGCTGATGATCCGCGAAACCTAGAGATTCGAAGTAACAAGCGGCGCACTCCGAGTATTCTATCGCAGACAAACAAACAAGCATACAATAAGTACTCATCTAATGCACACGTAAAACTCAAATAAGAGATCTAACCAGAAGGTTCAACTTAAGAACTCCAGTTGGCAAAAGAATCAAATCGAACGAAGCAACGAAAGTCAAACGGTGAAAGAAAACAACTTCGTTCTAGTAATCTGGATCTAGGGCAAATTTTATAGTAGCAAAATCTTGTTTAAGTTGGTTAAACGGACAGAGGGTTTCGAGACGAAACTCTGGGCGCTTGAATCGCCTGATTCCGATAAACGAGCGAAAAGTTAGACTAAAACGAAAATCAGATCAGGAATCGCGATCAGAAAAATCGCGGATTTAATCCGAGAAAAAGAAAAATGACGAACGCTCGCTAGAACGAACGGACGAATGCTCACTATTTAAATAAACCGGAAAAACCGATCTATTTAAAAAAACTGAATCTAAAAAACCGATGAAAACCGATCTTTTTTTAATGATGGCACAGAAGTCGAGGCGGCAGCAAACCTCGGCGGCGGAATCCGGTGGGCGGCGGCGGCGCGGCGGCGGGCGAAGACGGCTGCGGCGGCGGCGGGCGGGGTCGGCTGCGGCGGTGGCGGGCGGGGTCGGCTGCGGCGGCGGGCGGCTGCGGCGGCGCGGGTGGCGGCTGGGGCGGGGTCGGGTGGCTGGGCTAGGGTTTCCCCCGGGTGGGCTGCCCCGGCTTATATACCCTAGTCGGGCCGGAGTCCTAGTCGGACACGGCCCATTAGGTCGGTTCGTTTTTTTAAATTATTCCTCTCGGAAGAAAAATAAAAAGAAATACTAAACGGACTCCAAAAATTCCGAAATAAATTTTCACGGGCTTCTAAAATCAAGCCGCACAAGGTGAACATTTATTTGGGACCTAAATGCAATTTTGAAAACGCACATTTTTCCTAAATTCAAATAAAAACACCGGAAAACTCCGAAATAAAATCTTATTCGATTTTATTATTAAATCCTCAATATTTCTTTATTTTGGGAAAGTCATTTTATTCCCTCTCTCATATTTTTGTGATAGAAATAATTGATGATAAAATAAATAAAATCAAATGATCCTATTCTCAAAATTTGAGAAAACTCAAATATGAACATAACGAAATCCCCAACTCTCTCCATGGGTCATTGAGTTGCGTAGAATTTCTAGGATCAACCAAAATGCAAAATAAAATATGATATGCATTGATGATCTAGTGTATAACATTCCAAATTGAAAATTTGGGATGTTACACCACGTAAGGAAAAAAGATCAGCCAACTCCTATTACATAATGGGATTATATTTTTCTTTTTGACATGTTAATGGGACTTAAAAGCTCACTTACATGCATGCTACCGGTGCATGCTTGCATGCAGACATGTTGATGTGATTTAAAACCCACTCACATGCATGTGCCATGGTATTTCTGCATGCTTGCATGTGGCTTAGTGCGGAGCCTCTCAACGTCTAGATCAGACGGCTATTATGGAGTGATTTACTTCATCTAATGGCTACATCAATTTTGATGATGTGTCTCAAGGAGAGGATAGAGAATTCCTAGTAGTGGGGGCTAGCTATTACTAGTAGATAAGTCTTTGTAGAGATTCCACTAGATACAGAACAAAATGAATGAATCTACACTTAAAATGCATCTATATACATCCGCATGTGGTTCATGGTGAAATTTCTACAAAGACTTATATTCAGGAACTGGGGAGACGGCGTACTAAGCAAGCTTCTCCTCGTTCTGCGAGTTAATAGGACACATCAAAAGTACTCCAGTGTATAGAGCCTTGCCTCTAAGGTAGGCCCCACATGGTTTGCCTCTTTTTTTTAACTTTGAAAGTGCATTATATCGACTAGAGGGGGGGGGGGTGAATAGGCGATTTTTATGAAAGTCTTCAAAACATGGGAGTTATGAAGACAAACGATAGAAATAAACCTAATACCCTGCAGCGGAAGGTAGACTACACTAGGCAAGCCATAGTTAAGTATTCAATAGAGTGAAAGCATAGTGACTAATAGCAGCAATGTAGTAAGGATTAGGTAGGAAGATATTGTGAAGCCAGACAGAACACGCAGTCACTCAGTGAAGACAAAAGATAGTGCAAACATACAATGACTTCATAAGGAGTAACAGTAAGTAAAGGGAAGGGAAGATGAAACCAGTGACTCGTTGAAGACAATGATTTGTTGGACCAGGTCCAGTTGCTGTGACAACTGTACGTCTGGTTGGGGCGGCTAGGTATTTAACCTTAGGACACACAGTCCCGGACACCCAGTCCTGAACACGCGGCTCAGGACACCCAGTCCTCACCGTATTCCCCTTGAGCTAAGGTCACACAGACCTCGCCCAATCACTCTGGTAAGTCTTCAAGGTAGACTCCCAAACCTTCACAGACTTTGTTCACCGGCAATCCACAATGTCTCTTGGATGCTAAAAACGCGACGCCTAACCGGCTGGAGGATGCACAGTCCTCAAGTGTAATAAGTCTTCAGATCACACAGATAACAAGACTTAAGTGATGCCCAATTCTCTTTGGCTCTGGGTGGTTAGGGCTTTATCCTCGCAAGGACATCTTTCTCAAAGGCTTCGAGGTGGGTTGCTCTCAAACGACAAAAGCCGTACTCTCAATCTGAGCAGCCACCCGTTCATGGTTGTAGGGGGTGGGCTATTTATAGCCACTTGGCAACCCGACCTGATTTGTCCGAAATGACCCTGGGTCACTAAGGAACTGACACGTGTTCCAACGGTTAGATTTCAAACTCACACGGCAACTTTACTTGGGCTGCAAGCAAAGCTGACTTGTCCGACTCTGGACAAGATTCGCTCTCATAGTCTTCACTCGAAGACATAGGTTTTGGTTAGGCATCACTTCAGTCATTCTGACTGGTTCTCTTGGACCCCACTTAACAGTACGGTGGTTCCTATGACTCAACACAAAAGAAGGAGAACTACGAAAGATCTAAATCTTCGAGCTCCATAGGCTTCATGTGGTGTCTTCTCTTGTCATAGTCTTCAATGTGAATATCTTCATATACCACCGTTGACTTCAATGTCCTCATACATTTTTAGGGGTCATCTCTGGTAGGAAAACCGAATCAATGAGGGACTTCTACCTGTGTTATCCTGCAATTCTCACAAACACATTAGTCCCTAAACTAGGTTTGTCGTCAATACTCCAAAACCAACTAGGGGTGGCACTAGATGCACTTACAATCTCCCCCTTTTTGGTGATTGATGACAAACTAGTTGAAGTTTTCAACGGGGAATATAATCTGTGAAATTGTAAAGGATAAGGAATTGTCTTCATAAATTGCAAGGGTCCCCCTGAAGATGTGCATATAAGTAATTTTCTTTTGGAATGCAAATGCACATGGAAGGTTGTACTTGTGGAGATCCACTTCAACTTATGATGACAATCCACTATGCATGTGAAAGTATATGAAGATAATGACAATGCATAATGGAAAATGGATGTCTGCAGAATGATCTAAGTGCGGAATTTATCGTCGCACATGCGGAATTTATCATCGCAAAACAAAGTGGCAGATAAGTAGCAGACGACCATCGAGTTTAAGTGTTACAACTCAAAGAATCAAATGTAGCAAAATGAGAGTTGTAAGCACGAAGCAAAATATAAAGCACCCGCCCATATGGACCCGCTTGAACACTATCAACCTCATATGCTTCTCCCCCTTTTGTCAGCGAGGACCAAAAAGGTTTGAAGACATAGAGCATCTATTCGTTCCCATGAGGAGTAGGTGAAGCAGCAGGGTCGTTGGTGGTGTTTGGCGGTGCTGAAGAGCTTGGAGCAGAGTTGAAGCGTGTTGAAGGAGGTGTCGGTGAAGTAGCATCGTCTTCATCCTCGATAACTCTGGCAGTCACAGTTGCAGCAGAGGAAGAGAACTCAGAGTCTTCAAGGGATGGAGTTCCTCGCAGCACAACCCTTCGAGGAGGTGTGGAGTCAAACTTGAATCGCTCAGTGAAGCCATCCTCTTGAAGATCAGCTTCAGAACACATCATCGTGAGCCCTTTCCATGTGCGGCGACAGGTTTCATGGGTAATGAAAGCATTCTTGGTGGCAAGATTGCGAATGCGATTAACATCCACCAAGAGGCTTTTCATCTGATGCTTCAGCCAGTCATGATGCCTATCCTGTTTCTGATGAAGAGCCACAAGAAGCTCTCGGTTGTTGAGAACACGAGTGCGCTTCTTGGGTCTTGGAGCAGTTGTACTATCAGTGGCTTCAGTAGATGCAGGGTGTGGTGCACGTGTAGTGCCAGCCAAAGGATACACCCGAGTGACTACTTCAACTCCTTCAATGTTCTGTGAGGAACTCTGATGCTCTGCATTCTGAAGACTTAGAGGTTCCTTTGCAGGCTCAGGATAGATGGCTTCAGTAGAGATATCCACATTAGGCAGAAAAATCCTATGATTGCGAGCAGATGGCTGATATGAGACATCGGAGTGAAGTTTAATTAGCCGCATTACCCATGGGGCGTAGAATTTCAAGCCAAACAAATCAGAGCCTGATGCAGCAAGTTGGCGGATGAATAAGTCCTTTACATTGAAGCATTTTCCATGAAGAATATAGAAGACCAAAGTCTTCATTGCACCCTCAAGCTTGGCATTTGGAGAGTGCCCTTTGATGGGCCAGAGAGTTTGCCTGATGATGTGATAGATGGTTCTTGGCAGATACTCAAGGTCTTCAACGAAGAACTCTGTTGGATAAGCAGCATCTTGGGGCAATGGCTTCATCATGCTGAGCATCTGACTCATATCAGGTTCCAGCCTCTTAAAGATGCTCTCAATAGCTTCACTATGCAGCTGACAGCCATGCTCGTAGAGATCGCCAGGAGTGGGCAAACCAGTGAGCTCAATGATGTCAAATGCATTGGCTTCGTGATGAACGTTTCCGGTCATCCACTCCAGGACCCAAGTCTTCGGATCTCTGCTGTACCCGCGGATGTGAAGTGTGGCATAGAATTGGAGTAGCAGCTCTTCATTCCAATGCTCTTGGTCAGTAACAAACGACAGCAGTCCAACTTCCTTGAAGCAATCCACAGCTTCTTCCAGACAGGGCAGACCAGCTATGGCTTCAATGTCAAGGCGCTTGTGTGGGAAGATGCGACCTTGGTTGTAAAGAATGCATGAGTAATAGCTTCGCTGAGGATAGCTCCAGAACCGATCAGATGATATCCTTTCCCTTGAGTAGGGGTTCCTGGAGCTATCGAAGAATGTGTTGTCTGCCCTGAAGCCATTGATATTGAAGGAGCCAGGTGCTAATGCAGGACCTGGGAACCTTGGCAATCTTGGGATTGGCTTCTGTACCTGAGGCCTGTGCTCAACATGATAGTCGAACTGGGGACCGGCAGCAGACTCAGGAACAGAAGTGACGGGATCAGTGGCTTCGCTGTCTTCTTCTTCCGTTGGGGAGGGCTCCACATTGTCTTCATTGGTGGTTGTGGCAGCCTCAAGATGTTCATCCTCCACTTGACGAGCTGGAGGCTCGGTCACAAGCACTTTCTCCTTGAGAACTGCTTCTTGGTGGGACAGGGGGACTTGTGGGACTTCTTCTTCCGCGGGTGACGCAGCCGGATTGTCTTCAACAGAGATTTGAGGCCTTGGACCTTTGCGAAGCCTGCGCAATGCGGGTGACGCCTGTGGAGTTGGAGTGGGCTGGGCCTCATAGTCTTCTTCCTCTTGTGGGCGATCTGCCCATGAAGCATCCTGTGAAATTAGCGTCAGTGGACGACCAATGCTGATGAGTTCGCTGTTTTCAAGCTGAGGAAGGACTGCACCATCTTCTACATTGTCATGTTGACCAATGTCTTCAGTAGCGATGGGATCAGCTGCTGGAAAGTCTTCAGCTTCATGAGCCTCTATGGAAGCAGGCTCATGGATAGTCAGTTGGCGTTCAGCTTCAGGATAGACCATAGAAATGGGTTCAACTATCAAGGGCTCTGTGGGAGCAGCCCGATCTTTCTTGGTCTTCCTCTTCTTCTTGGATGGGGCAGTTGGAGAGGCTTAAGAATGTTTCCTCTTTCTGGCTTCAGCCTCAGCAGTCCTTGTCTTCTTGAGCTCTGAAGCGGTTGACCGGCTTTTTGGCTTCGAGCCAGTCAGTCTAGTTGGGAAGACAATCGGAACTGCCTCCTGCCTTGGTGCGTCAGGTTCAGTCGTAGCAGGCTTCTTCTTCTTCTTTGCGGCCATCCTGGGGTCGATGCCAAGACGCCCAAGGGCCTTGCGCTTCTCAGCCTCATTGTAGGCTTGCACACATCTGTCAGCCAGAGTCTTCATGCGCTCACGCGAACCCTGAGCTTCTGCACGTTTCTTTACAAAGGCTTCCTTGAGCTCGTGCATCATACTCTTGAAGTTCTTCATTTCCTGCACGCTGAGCTTGGCCATATGCTTCTTGAATTGAGCCTTTTCATAGTCAATCTTTTGCTTCAGTTCAACAATGTGCTAGGCAATAGCGAGTTCTGAAGCAATGGCGCCTTGGAAGGCGACACTGAGGCCAATTGGTAGCTGCAGATCTTCAAAGCTGATGTTTGGCGTGTCAAACAACTCGTCAATGAAGTTGTGGGTGATGGTCACATCAAAGAGAGGCAGATCATTGAAGATTTCTGCTTCTTCTTTGCTCTTGATGAGTTGCTCAAGAGGGTCATCTGCTAGATCTTCATCACTTGACAGATCAATGTCGTCATTGCGCAGAATGGCAGCAGCAGTTAGCTCTTGTCCGGTGTGAGGCAGAGGCATCTTGACCTTCTGGGGCTTGGAGATGCGAGATAAGTCTTCGGACTGCACACTGTCTTCAGGAGGTGCAGTTGCCAGTGGCTTCGCCCGTGAGATTTTTGGTGAAGGGGCAGGCTTTGAAGCTTTAGGCTTCTTCAGCTTCTTCAGCTTCTTTGTCTTCGGCGCTGCAGGCGCTTCATCTGATTCAGCGTCAGCTGCAGGCACATTCAATGCAGTCCCATGAACTAATATGCGGGTGATGAGGCCTTCAAGGTTGTAGAAAGGACGGATGACATTGGGTTCTTCATGTCGTGTGCCATCTGCCCATGGTGCTGAGGGACCAGGGTTGAAGTCTACCCCCAAAGTCTTCTTGTTCTGCTTCGTTGAGTTCTGGGCAAACTGGAAGTTGCGCTTGAACAGATTGTCGTCATGACACCATAGTAGTGACGATGGGTGTGCGTCAGCAGGCTGTGGCCCACGGACCATGCAGGGATAGAAGCCTTGTGCAATGGCTTCATCTCTAGACCTGGGTAGAAGATTCTTGTATAGGATGTCTCCCCATGGTCTCTTGATGGCATTTTTCTCAGCATATTCCTGGGTTACAAATCGGTATTTGAACCATTGTTCTGCCCAATATCTTCGAATCCATTGGATTCGGGTCTTGCGCTGATTGTAATCCTCTTCAGGATCTGTCTTGTACAGTTCTGAGAGTTCATCTGGCAGATCTCTGGATGTTTCTCCATGACGCTTTCTGCCACCCTTCCTTGCTGCTTTCTCTGAAGCCATAAACTTTAACTTGAAAGGCTTCAACACGTTCAAAGGCTTCAAAGGTTTTCGCTTGCTGGACCAACAGGAACTGGCTTTGGGAGAATTAATGTGATGCTGTAAGAATACTGCAAATGAATGCGGACTATGAGAACCAAAGGATTCTCCCACGGACTTGTACCTGTGACAACATTAAGGTGCGAGGGAAGGGGAAGAGGTCATATGCATTCTCAGAAGATTTTGAAGATAAATCAGTTTTGAAGACATTGACCTCATCGTGCGAAGACATTCACTCATAGATAAGGAGTTGGTTCCAGATTTGTACGAATCCACAGATCAGTACAAGTGAGGAATCTAACTACTTTGTAAAGCATAAGTGAATATACTAGGCATGATATGAGACGCAGTATGAGAGAGATCTAACTTGTGTGAATAGAAACTGCTTGTGGTAGAAAGTGACAAATCCATAGGATCAACGGTGCTGTAAAAAGGAAGTTTTATTTACCACACTAAGAACTGCTAGATGAAGCGGAAGATGAGGCCGAGCAGTTCGATCTTCCGTGCCCTAACTTGGCGACGGAGGACACCTACGGCGACGGCGGAGAGGACGATGTCCGCGGTCGGCGTGAAGACGGCGTCGGAGAGGTTGCGGCAGCGAAGCGCTTCATCGCCGGCGTCGTCGAGGGCTAGCGGTGGCGCTAGGGTTCGTGCGAGAGTGGAAGAAGAGATAATGACCGCTGTGAAGTGTGTATTTATAGGTACATGGGCGGCAGTGCGCTATTACATAGGTGCCCCTGGCGATTCGCATCTAAGGAACACGTGGCCATTATGCGGAATTTTGGGGTTTGTTCCACGTCCCACGCACGCCTTGATTGTCGGGTGATCGTTCCTACTTCTTCGGGTTTCATGTGGAGGAATGAGCATTGAAAACGGATTGAATGGTTGTCTCTGTATCTTCTGCTGACAAGGACGCAGAGAAGACATTCGACAGTTTCAATAGAATGCATATGATTTGGAGAGATAGAATTTGAGATAGAAAGCATAGAGAGGTTAGGGTCCGATCACATTCACTTAGTTCAAAAGATTCAACAATGAAGACATAGCTATAAGTGAATGCTGTAGAGGACAGAACACTAATATATATATATATATCTATATAATCAACATAGTGAAGATAATCATGAAGATATGTTGAGATCGAAGCCAAACCAAATATGAAGACATTGCAAGGTAACGCCATGAGTGAAACACTTCAAAATAGAACGTTTGGTGGTGGCGTTACCAACCGTATAGGAAGTATTAGACCCAGACACGGCGCAAAATTATCGTGGCGCTCCAAAGTCAAATTCCACATTAATGTATTCACACTTAGAATGTATGTCTTCATTGATTGAAGATATACTTTACTTCGTGTGTTGCACATCTAAGTCATCAATATGCATTAGGGTTAGGATGTGTGCCTGATCACAGGACATTTGAGGATTCCAGGATATTTAGCTCACACCGTAACTTGCAAAATCTCTTCTCATCCAAGGGCTTGGTGAAGATATCTGCCAATTGCTCTTCAGTGTTGACGTGTATGATATCAATATCTTCCTTCACAACATGATCTCTGAGAAAGTGATGACGAATTTCAATGTGCTTTGTATTCGAGTGCTGAACTGGGTTTTTGGCGATCTTGATGGCGCTTTCGTTGTCGCAGTAAAGTGGCACTTGCTTCAGATGAATGCCATAGTCCTTGAGTGTTTGCTTCATCCACAGAAGCTGAGCGCAGCAAGATCCAGCAGCAATGTATTCAGATTCAGCAGTGGAGAGAGATACACAGTTCTGCTTCTTTGAAGACCAACATACAAGTGATCATCCCAGAAAGTGACATGTGCCTGATGTAGACTTGCGATCAACTTTGTCACCAGCATAATCAGCATCCGAGAATCCAACCAGATCAAACTCTGAGCCCTTTGGATACCATAATCCTAGAGTTGGGGTGTGAGCCAAATATCGAAGAATGCGCTTCACAGCTAAGTGATGCGACTCCTTTGGTGCCGCTTGAAATCGAGCACACATGCAAACACTAAGCATAATATCTAGCCTAGATGCACATAGATAAAGTAAAGAACCAATCATGGAGCGGTATACCTTTTGATCGAACTCTTTACCATTGTCGTCAGGACCCAGATGATGTTTGGCTGGCATTGGTGTTGTGAAGCCTTTGCAGTCTTGCATACCGAACTTCTTTAGGCAATCTTTGAGATACTTCTCTTGGGATATGAAGATGCCGTTGCATTGTTGTCGTATTTGAAGACCGAGGAAGAACTTCAGCTCCCCATCATGGACATCTGCTATTGCTCTTGCATCATATATCCAAACTCTTCACTGTACTTCTGATTGGTGCAGCCGAAGATAATGTCATCCACATATATTTGGCACACAAACAGTTCACCATCATATGTCTTCGTGAAGAGAGTGGGGTCTAGGGAACCAGGTATGAAGCCTTTGCTCTTCAGGAAGTATTTGAGTGTGTCATACCAGGCCCGAGGAGCTTGTTTGAGGCCATACAGTGCCTTGTTGAGCTTGTATACCATGTCAGGATGTTTTGGATCTTCAAAGCCAGGCGGTTGTGCAACATACACTTCTTCTTCAATCTTGCCATTGAGAAAAGCACTCTTCACATCCATTTGATATAGAAGTATGTTATGATGATTTGCATAGGCCAGCAGTATGCGTATGGCTTCAAGTCTAGCCACAGGAGCAAATGTTTCATCGAAGTCAATGCCTTCCACTTGAGTATATCCTTGAGCAACGAGACGAGCTTTGTTTCTGACAACTTGACCATGCTCATCTTGCTTGTTGCGGTATATCCATTTGGTGCCTATTATATTGTGCTTCCGTGGATCAGGACGCTTAACTAGTTCCCATACATTATTCAGCTCAAACTGTTAAAGCTCTTCTTGCATAGCTTGAATCCATTCAGGTTCCATGAAGGCTTCTTCAACTTTCTTGGGTTCTGTTATTGAAACGAATGCGAAGTGCCCACAGAAATTTGCTAGCTGAGTTGCCCTTGAACGAGTGAGTGGACCGGGTTCATTGATGCTATCAATTATTCTTTCAATCCGCACTTCATTGGCAACGCGAGGATGTACAGGGCGAAGATTTTGCTCTTGCTGATCATTGTCGTTGTTAGAAGGAATGTCTTCAGGCTGAGCATTGTCTTCATGTTGATCAGGTGCTGAGATGATAAGTTCTTCTTCAGGATGAGCTTCAGAAGGTATAATTTCTCCAGTTCCCATTAGCTTGATTGATTCACTAGATGGAACTTCATCTAGCACAGTTGGCAGTTGCTCTCTTTGTGAACCGTTGGTCTCATCGAACCGCACATCCACTGTTTCAACCACTTTGTAATGAAAGAGATTGAAGACTCTGTAGGAGTGTGAATCCTTTCCATATCCAAGCATAAAACCCTCATGTGCTTTTGGTGCAAACTTTGAGGTGTGATGTGGGTCCTTGATCCAGCACCTTGAGCCAAATACTCTGAAGTAACTGACATTTGGCTTCTTGCCAGTAAGGAGCTCATAAGATGTCTTGTTCAGAAGCTTGTGAAGATAAACACGACTGATTGTATGGCATGCATTATCAATGGCTTCAGGCCAGAATTTTCTTGGGGTCTTGTATTCATCTAGCATCGTTCTGGCCATCTCAATGAGTGTTCTGTTCTTGCGTTCGATGACGCCATTCTGCTGTGGCGTGTACGGGGCTGAGAATTCATGTGTGATGCTCAAGGTATCAAGATATGTATCAAGGCCAGTGTTCTTGAATTCAGTGCCATTGTCACTTCTGATGTGCTTTATCTTGGCGCCATAATTGTTCATAGCTTGATTTGCGAAGCGTCTGAAGACATCCTGCACTTCAGTCTTGTAAAGGATTATGTGCACCCAAGTGTAACTAGAATAATCATCAACAATAACAAAGCCATAGAGGCAAGCAGTAGTAGTAAGAGTTGAGTAATGAGTGGGACCGAAAAGATCCATGTGAAGCAGTTCGAAGGGTCGAGTAGTGGTCATGATTGTCTTCGAGGGATGTTTGGCCCTCGTCATCTTCCTTGCTTCACAGGCACCGCATAGGTGATCTTTCTTGAACTTGACGCCCTCGATGCCTATGACATGCTTCTTCTTTGCCAGGGTGTGGAGGTTCCTCACGCTAGCATGCCCAAGCCTCCGATGCCAGAGCCAGCATTCTGAAGCTTTTGCTAGAAGACATACGGCAAGCTGTGGTCCTGCTAAGAAATCTACTACGTACAGATCATCTTTTCGATACCCTTCAAACACTAGAGACTTGTCAGATTCCATCAGTACAAGGCAACGATATTTTCCAAATATTACGATCATGTTCAAATCGCAAAGCATTGAGACAGAGATTGCAACTCTACCTAGACCCAATACCTTACTTTTACCAGTGTCAGCAAATGTGATGTGGCTCTTGTTGGATGGACGTAAGGTTGAGTCCATAAGAAGACTTCTTTTGCCAGTCATGTGATTTGTACACCCACTATCAATAATCCATTCTGAAGACGCTGGTGTCGTACCCTACAGTGCAGTTAGGGGGATAGGCTTCACCAAGAGCATTGAGAAGCAAAAACATTTGACGAACCAATGGGTTATGAAAGCTTAGATCCAGATTAGGACTAATAGGGAGAGTAGCAAGCGATTCAGGAACGAAGTACATAGTAAGACCATTCGGGCATTTAATCTTGCGCCCTACAAGATGTTTAAGGTCCCCAGCAATGGCGTCAGACGATTTTGGTTTTCTGCTGGAGACCTTTCCCTGCAAAAGAGAGTTAAGCTTTCTTAGCCACCCACATCTTCAAGGGTGGCTGAGAAGCAATAAGTCTAAGTGCAGCATCTGAGAATTTTGGCTTTGGAGCCCTAGCAAACAGTCTTGCAGGCAGACAATAATACTCATAAGAATAAGCAGAATAGTTCTTGGTCTTATGAACATGGCGGTTTGATGAACCGCTCTCACATTGATATGCCTGAGTATGGTTTCCCTGCAAAACATTTGCGTTAGTGCAACTCAGGTGAGTCCTCTGTCTGTATGAAGCCTTTGGACCGTATGAAGTCTTTGGTCTGAGGTTTGTCTTCTTCACGTGAGGTGTCATGATGACATTCACAGGAAGATTCTCTAGACACCTTTTCGGAACCCAGATCTTCTTCATAGGCGGTCCATTCCTGCAGTTAGTACCAATGTACCTGGCAAACACTTCACCATTCTGATTCTTAAACAGTATATAGTTTGCATCAAAGGATTCATCAATGATAATGGGGTTAGCACAAGTGAAGCCAGATAGATTGGATGGGTCTACTGAAGGTTCCTTTGCAGCAACCCACATGGTTTTGGGGTACTGCTCAGGTTTCCAGTAAGAGCCATCAGCATTCATTTTCCTTACGAACCCAACACCCTCTTTCCTCGGGTTTCGGTTCAGTATCTGCTTTTTGAGGACATCACATAGTGTCTGATGCCCTTTAAGACTTTTGTACATCCCTGTTTCAAGCAATGTCTTCAACCTAGCATTGTCATCAGCAATAGCAGTGGTATCCTCAGCAGAGGGGTTAGTTACCACATCAACAGTTGAAGATATTGCAACAGTAGTAGCAGTAGAACATTCAGCAACAGAAGTAACATTATCACGCTCAATGCATTTAAGACATGGTGGTTCAAATCCTTCCTGAGCGGGACTGATCTGTTTGGCGCGAAGTGACTCGTTTTCCTTTTGAAGATCTTCATGAACCGCTCTCAATTTCTCAAGATCTTGTTTCCTTTGAAGATAATCATAGGAAAGCTTTTCATGAGTTGTTGAGAGAGTTTCATGACGACTTTCAAGTTCCTGATACTTAACGTGAAGATTTTTTATGTCTTCAATTAAGGATTCAGATCGAGTCATTTCAGCACCTAACAGATCATCGCTTCTGTCTAACCGTTTTTGAATATGTTCCATAGCTTTCTATTGTTCAGTTGCAATTTTAGCAAGTGTTTTGTAGCTGGGTTTTGAATCACAATCATAGTCATCGTCACTAGATGTTTGATAGTGAGTAGTGCGTGTGTTTACCTTGGCACCGCGTGCCATGAAGCAGTAGGTAGAAGCGGAGTAGTCCTTGTCATTTGCATCGGTGTCGGTGACGAGGTCATTGTCTTCAGTATTGAAGATGGACTTGGCAACGTATGCTATAGCCAGACTTGCGACACCTGAATCGGACTCCTCCTCAGACTCCACCTCCGCCTCTTCAGAAGCGGACTCCTCCTCTGAATCCATTTCCTTGCCAACAAACGCACGTGCCTTGCCAGATGAGCTCTTCTTGTGTGATGAAGACTTTGAGGAAGACTTGGAAGAAGACTTTGAGTATTTCTTCTTCTTCTTGTCGTCAGAGTCATATTCCTTGCTCTTCTTCTTCTTTTTGTTCTCATTGTCCCACCGTGGACACTCAGAGATGAAGTGGCCAAGTTTCTTGCACTTGTGACATGTTTTCTTCTTGTAGTCATGAGCAGAAGCTTCATCATTCCTTGAGCTTGATCGGGAACACTTTCTGAAACCTTTCTTCTTGGTGAATTTTTGGAACTTCTTCACAAGCATAGCAAGTTCCCTTCCAATGTCTTCGGGATCATCAGAACTGCTGTCAGATTCTTCTTCAGATGAGGAGACAACTTTTGCCTTCAAGGCACGACTTCGCCCATAGTTTGGACCCTAGATATCTCTTTTCTCAGAAAGCTGAAACTCATGTGTGTTGAGCCTCTCAAGTATGTCAGATGGATCGAGTGTCTTCAAATCAGGACGTTCTTGAATCATCATGGCTAGGATGTCAAACGAACTATCAAGTGATCTCAGTAGTGTCTTGACGACTTCATGTTTTGTGATCTCAGTAGTGCCGAGGGCTTGAAGCTCATTTGTGATGTCAGTGAGTCGGTCAAATGTGTGATGGACATTCTCATTGTCATTTCGCTTGAAGCGGTTGAAGAGGTTGCGAAGGACACTGATTCTCTGATCTCTCTGGGTTGAGATGCCTTCATTGACCTTGGAGAGCCAGTCCCAGACCAGCTTAGATGTCTTCAAAGCACTGACACGGCCATACTGTCCTTTGGTCAGGTGACCACAGATGATATTCTTGGCAGTAGAGTCCAGTTGAAAAAATTTCTTGACATCAGAAGCAGTGACACCTTCTCCAGCCTTGGGAACGCCGTTTTTGATGACATACCATAGGTCGACATCAATGGCTTCAAGATGCATGCGCATCTTATTCTTCCAGTAGGGATATTCAGTTCCATCAAAGACGGGGCACGCAGCGGAGACTTTAATTATCCCTGCAGTCGACATACCTAAAACTCCAGGTGGTTAAACCGAATCACACAGAACAAGGGAGCACCTTGCTCTGATACCAATTGAAAGTGCGTTATATCGACTAGAAGGGGGGTGAATAGGCGATTTTTATGAAAGTCTTCAAAACGTGGGAGTTATGAAGACAAACGATAGAAATAAACCTAATACCCTGCAACGGAAGGTAGACTACACTAGGCAAGCCATAGTCAAGTATTCAATAGAGTGAAAGCACAATGACTAATAGCAGCACTGTAGTAAGGATCAGGTAGGAAGATATTGTGAAGCCAGACAGAACATGCAGTCACTCAGTGAAGACAAAAGATAGTGCAAACATACAATGACTTCACAAGGAGTAACAGTAAGTAAAGGGAAGGGAAGATGAAACCAGTGACTCGTTGAAGACAATGATTTGTTGGACTAGTTCCAGTTGCTGTGACAACTGTACGTCTGGTTGGGGCGGCTAGGTATTTAAACCTTCGGACACACAGTCCCGGACACCCAGTCCTGAACACGCAGCTCAGGACACCCAGTCCTCACCGTATTCCCCTTGAGCTAAGGTCACATAGACCTCGCCCAATCACTCTGGTAAGTCTTCAAGGTAGACTCCCAAACCTTCACAGACTTCGTTCACCGGCAATCCACAATGTCTCTTGGATGCTCAGAACGCGACGCCTAACCGGTTGGAGGATGCACAGTCCTCAAGTGTAATAAGTCTTCAGATCACACAGACAAGAAGACTTAAGTGATGCCCAATTCTCTTTGGCTCTGGTGGTTAGGGCTTTATCCTCGCAAGGAAATCTTTCTCAAAGGCTTCGAGGTGGGTTGCTCTCAAACGACAAAAGCCGTACTCTCAATCTGAGCAGCCAACCGTTTATGGTTGTAGGGGGTGGGCTATTTATAGCCACTTGGCAACCCGACCTGATTTGTCCGAAATGACCCTGGGTCACTAAGGAACTGACACGTGTTCCAATGGTCAGATTTCAAACTCACACGGCAACTTTACTTGGGCTGCAAGCAAAGCTGACTTGTCCGACTCTGGACAAGATTCGCTCTCATAGTCTTCACTCGAAGACATAGGTTTTGGTTAGGCATCACTTCAGTCATTCTGACTGGTTCTCTTGGACCCCACTTAACAGTAAGATGGTTCCTATGACTCAACACAAAAGAAGGAGAACTACGAAAGATCTAAGTCTTCGAGCTCCATAGGCTTCATGTGGTGTCTTCTCTTGTCATAGTCTTTAATGTGAATATCTTCATATACCACCTTTGACTTCAATGTCTTCATACATTTTTAGGGGTCATCTCTGGTAGGAAAACCAAATCAATGAGGGACTTGTACCTGTGTTATCCTGCAATTCTCACAAACACATTAGTCCCTCAACTAGGTTTGTCGTCAATACTCCAAAACCAACTAGGGGTGGCACTAGATGCACTTACGAACATAACACGTCAAGTCGCAATTTGTTTGTTCACCCGTGGTAGACGATCCTCCCTCCACCAAGTGGACAACTAGTACACGTGCCAAATTACCACATGGGCTTCCCTTTTCGTACAGAAATGAGCTCCACCGTGTACCCACGCGGGTGTGGTTGGGAAAGAGACGGGAGTACGTGCGACGTGCATGCACCTCTTCTCTTCGTGCACGTCCCCCACCTACGTGGGTGTGTGTGAGAGACACAAACCGCGTTCGTGAGTGTTTTTTGTTTTTCGGGGGGGGGGGTGGGGTGGGGGTTTGATTTCGTGAATTATTTGTGGGAATATGTGTCGATGACATCTCAAACAAATTTTTGCATGCAATGTGTGTGAAATGGAGGCCTATCCATATCATACATAGAGGGTCTGGCAATCCACGAGAAGAGAGGGAGGGGTCATAGCTATCGATAGAGTCGAAGAGAGGATCAAGTGGGTGGGTGCGAGATCGATGAAGAGAGCCATCGAAATTGTGTGTGTGCAAGTCAAAGATATAGGGCGACAGGCCTACCATAACGTTAGAGGGCACATGTCAAGTTTGTGTGTGGCAGGGAGACATGACTAGAGCACTTGATGTATCGGTGTGTGTGGGGGGGAGGGGGTGGGGGGAGGGGTAGGCAGAGGCCTAACTATAGAGGTAGAACGACTTGTATATGTGTTGAGAAGGAGAGACCCAGCTATGTCTTGAGGGAGATCGGTTGACATCCATACATAACTGAAGGACGGGAAATATGATGGGACAGAGAGAGAGCGGGAGATAGAGAGAGGAGAGAGAGGGAGGGAGAGGGGTAGAGTGCTGGATGGGTGATGGAGTTGCTTCTCGAAGATGGTGGGAGAGGCCTACTAGACAAATTGAGGCTAGAACTGCAATGTTATCAATAAGAGTGGGGATGTGTTTCTGTGTGTGCCTGTGCGTGATAGATCTGTCGGGACGCATCCATGGATGATGAAGGGGAACCATGTGTTTGGTAAGCAAACCTAACTAGATCGGTAGATCAATTGTTGTTTGTGGGAGGAAGGGAGAGACACAACTAATGAGGTAGATTGATTGACATGTGGGTAAAAACGAGTTATAAGGACGTAGCTAGCTAAATGTATAGCGAGAGATCGGTCGCTATACGTCCATTTGTTAGAGGCAAATAAGACCCAGCGAGATGGATAGATAGAGAGAATGGAGCTAGGAGGTGGTGCGAGAGGCCCAACTACTAGCTAGATAGGGGGAGGAGTGTGCGGTTGTGAGATCGATGAAAAGAGGGGCGAGAGTTTACACGTGTGTCTGACCGTATGAGAGACTCGAGGCAAGGACACATAAAGGAGGAGATTGAAGGTGTGTGTGTATGTTGTAGGCATGCATCGCTGGAGAGGTTTATCAATCGGTGTGTGTCGGAAAGGAGTTGTGGAGACTCTGGGAGAATGACCTAAAGAAAAAAAATGAATGTGCTTAGTGTATAGAACGCCGAGGGAGGGGGGGCGAGGAGGGCGTGTGCATGCACGAGAGAAAGTTAGTGGTAGCTACAAAGGTTAGAGGATTGTGTGGGTGTAAGAGACTAACAAAGATCATAATTTGATATGAAAGCGGATTCATATATTTGAATAGGAGATCATAGTGTTTTAAACATTGCATGCATGAATATAGCGGTGATACACGTGCTGTGCACATGTTATACCATAATGTGATAATGCATGGTGTTTGCAACTCACAGCTAAATGCCGAAGAATCTAAACCATACTATACATCAAACAATCTCTCATTTTATTTGAATTTGTGATAATGTGTGGCGTTTGCAGCTTACAACTAAGTATCGAACAATCTAAACAATACTATATATCAAACATTCTCACATTTTGTTTGAATTTGTGGTAATGTGTGGTGTTTGCAACTCACATCTAAATACTTGTAGGCGTAGGGGGCGGGGCACCATTCATAATGTGATAAACACATTATACATATGAGACATGGTTTAGATTATGAAGATCTAGCTAGAGCTAGAAATGTAATGTGATTTGAAATCAAAATAAAGTGGATTCAAAAAATCTAGTTCGAGTTCATATAGTACACATAGTTCATATGTAATTCGAGACTAATCATGTGGTGTGCTGTGAAGATAATACACAAACGATGGTTTAACTTGACAATAATGATGATTGTAGATCTTATAAAAACAGAGAAACGAATTTAAATGCTTTGACTTCACAACAACAATTACTGTTGATCTTATTCAAATAGAGAAACAAATTCAAATTTAGTTCATATTGAAGCGGTAGTATATACGTTCGGAATGCACTAAAATGTTCATTTGAGTAGTAGGTTGCATGCATTATACACGTAGCGAAATATTTTAATTGAACATAACATGAATTCAAAGTTTTTAATGACATTTGTAGTGCACATTGATTTGGTACAGTACACGTTAGGCTTGTCCGGAAATTTCAACCCGCGCCTTGTTAGCCCGAAATATTTAAGATATATCTTTGTCTCGTTGTGCTCCGACAACTCCCTCCTTCTCAACCTGCGCCTTGCTATTCCAAAATTGCAATGCGCGCGGAAACTCCCACCTCCTGTGAAATCCCGACACGCGAAATGCCCGTGGTACCCCTGAACCAAAAGAACCGCCTCAAATCGGTGGGGGTACTTTCGTAACTTACCCCACATTTCGGACAAGCGCGTATCTAAGCCATGGTTTCCCACTGCCATCCCATCCGCCCAGCCATTCGTACACCGAGGCCGCGAAAACCCGAGACGAAACCCCACACCCTGCTCCGTCCGCCACCCAGCCGGAGCCTCTTCCCCAACGACGTTGTCCACAGCAACACCTCGACGTCCCTCATCCACCGTACCGGATGAGGATCCGTCGTCGATCTCATCGTCCCGCCGGTTCAGCCACCCCGTCCTCTACCTCCAAGGAGCTGCCCCGATGTTCCCCTCGTCTTTCGCACCACCTCCATTCCCACACCGCCGTCTTCACATGCACCACCGGAAGAGCATCATCATCACCGTTTCCTCGGATGAAGCTTCGGCCTAATTGGCGCCACCAAAGGGGTTGTACACTAATCGCCACATTTTCTTATTGATTCGATCTCACGGTGCTGCCGGCGCTCGGTCCCGAGCCGACACGGCGCGTCTCCATCCACGGCGGCGTCGCCGGCCACTTCCTCCACGGCGTCGCTCCCTCGGCGGCGACGTCCACATCAGTAGGAGCTGCTGCTGCTTTAGCTCTCGCTCGCGCCGCTGCTCTGCTCTTGCTCTCGGTCCCCTGCCTGGTCTCCTCTTGCTCGCACTACTGATCTCGCTCTTGCTCTTGCTTGCGATGCTGCTCCGATTTAGCTACACTTTAGTTGACTAAATCGACTTTTGGGTCAGTCGATTTTCAGGGGGGGGGCTCGCCAGGGTGAAGGAAGAACCAGCCGCAGCGGGGAGGGGGGCTCGCCGGAGAGGTACCACACTATCTATCTTAGGGTTCAGGATGGGGGCGGTGGTCACCGGCGGTGGTGGGGCGTTGGCGGGGCGGTGGCGTGGGGATCGCCGGAGAAAAAGCTCGGCACGGGGGGGGGGCAGGGGAATGGCCGGGGCGGCGGCGGACCGGCGGTGGGGAGTGTTTTCAGAGTGGGCGGGGCGGCGGGGGGTTGCTGTTTGGCCGGTGGTGGCTGGCGGCTCAGGGGGGTGGAGGTTGAAGATGAACCGCAGGCCCTTGATTTCGTATCCAACGGCTGCAAAATCGACTGACCAGAGATGAAAATGTCAGTCGACCGACGTGTAGCCTCACCTTGCTAGTGCATTTAGTTTCGACAACAAAATTCAGTTTCGACAGCAAAATTCAGTTTCGACAGTAAAGTTCAAGTTCGACAGTTAAGTTCAGTTTCGACAGTTAAGTTCAGTTTCGACAGTTAAGTTCAGAGATGAGCGGCTGATGTAATTTACATCTAGAACTTTGTGGTTATGTATTTTACATCATGTATTGGAGATGCTATTAGAATTCTACTCAGGTTAACGTTGTTCGTTGTCTCTCTTGTCCTGCTTCAGCCTCGGCTTCGTACAACTCACCGGAGCTGCTCCAATGACGAAACCCTCCATCACAGCGGAGCAGTACATCGGGCTCCATCTCCACACGCCTAAGATCTTCTTCCCCTCCTCCGACAGCAAAGTCAGCGGGAGCATCCTCACCGGCCAACCCAATCACACTAAGATCGACATGGCTTCGCCAAAGAGGTTGTACACTTGTTGGATCCCTTTTTTACTCTACGTGTTATATATATATTGTCCACTAAGCACATGGATTTGTTCCTTTAGTGTCTCCTTGAAAGAAAAAACGTAGGAATTTTAATTTTCACCTGTCCACCTTTTCAAATTCTTATTCATGAAGCACAAGACTAAGAGATAGTAGCACAATAGCATTATAACCGTACATTTTCTTGTGGTTTGACTTAATCTCACCATGCTTCTTTGCCTCCTGTGATCTTCCAATTGTGGTGAATCAAACACCTAGATTGGCAGAAATCTTGTGTTTTTAAATTCTCTGTTTTGCACGTGCATTCCTATCCTATTCCTGTCTATTTCCTATCCCTGCATTGTTGGAATCCTCCAATTCAAATGAGCCCTTACAGAATTACTTCTCTTACAGCTAGTTGTCAAAGAAAACCTTGCGTGGTTTGTCCCGCTCCTGATGCGCCGTCGTCCACCCCAGCTCAGCTGCTCCAATGACAGAAGGGTCCAGCACAGCAGGGATCCGGCCTCCAGACTGTCTTTCACCGCCTCAGATCTTCTTCCCCACCTCTGGCAGCCATGAAAACTGCATTACCATCATCAACCAAGCAGATGACCTCGAGGACTACACGGGTCCGCAAGAGAGGTCGCACTCTTTCGTGTCTACTTATGTTGTGCATCGCTTAATATTACATGATACTTTATCGTCCTGTTCACCGATTAGACTCTGAGTCAGCTCCAAACTAATGGTCAAACTTGAGTTTTTAAATGGTTGTGGGGTACATATCGGGGCCTCTATCAATAGTATCTATCTACTATCTGGTTAATCTCCGGTGTCTACTATGAGTTTCATGTTGGGTGGGGAACAAACAGTAAAGAAGCCATTATCTGTATTTTTAACTGAAGCCATTATCTTCCTGCTATTATTGGTTTTGGGGCTATCCATAGGTTGCTACCATCACTCTGGATTTCTGCGTGCACTCCTTACCTAATCTCACTATGTTTTATTCCTATGCATGACAGTTATTGTAAACAATGGAACTGAACATGTAGAGAAAAAGAGACGAGCCTTGCGTGGCAATAAAATTTCATGCAGACGTCGCTCCATGGTAGGCGCAAAGGCAGCCCCCCTCCATGCATTTCGGATTGTAATCGAGAGGAAGATATCTGTTCTGAGGGGGATTCAGAAGGAGAAGACAACTCCTATTTACCCCCTGAGGTCTTCGCTCTAACTTGGCATGCTGATGTTGGTTATATTGTGCATATGGTGTCTTGCATTGCTTACTTTATACATCAAATATGCCATCTACTTAGTTTATACATCCTTTGTGTGAATGCCATCTGTTTAGTTTATTCATCGTTTATGTGAATTATGCAACGCCATCTTGTTTAGCCAGGCATCATATATGTGAATTTTGCAATGCCATCCCGCTTAGCCAGTCATCTTATATGTAAATTATATCAGGCCATCCTTTTTTTCCGTTACATATTACATTTGTCAACAATGTTAGTACATTCAACTGCTCTTCGTGTGCATCAGCCATTTCACACGGTGATGGCAAATTCTGGAGTGAAAACAAGGTCTTCAGAGTAGACTATGCTATCTGACGAAGCGCATATCTCGCTGGTTACGAATAGCTCCTCAGAGGAGGATTCAGAGACAGATGACTAGTCCAATTCCCCCCCCCCTCTGAGGTGTATGCTCTAACTTGGCAGAGTTATGTTGCTCATATCGTGCGTATGGTGTCTCGCATTGCTATGTCATTTGATTAGTTTAGACATGCTTTGTGTGAATGCCACCTGTTCAGTGTCTAATTACCATATATGTGAATTATGCATTGCCATGTTGCAAGACATTATATATGTGAATTATACAATGCTATCTTGTTGCAAAGGCATTATATATGTGAATTATGCAATGCCATGCTATTTAGCCAATCATCATGTATGTGAATTATATCATGCTATCATTTTTTTGTATTACGTGTTCCATTTGTCGACAACGTTTGTATATTCAACTACTCTTCCTGTGCATCAGCCATTTGAAGCGGTGATGGAAGTATCTGGAGTGAAAACAAGGTATTCAGAGAAGACAATTCTACCTGCTGAAGCAGACATCTTGCTGGTTACAGAGAGCTCCTCAGAGGAGGATTCAGAGACTGATGACCAGTCCTATTTCCCCCCTGAGGTCTATGCTCAAACTTGGTAGGGTTATATTACCCATGTCATGCATGTTGTCTTGCATTGCTTAGGTTTTACATCATATATGGATTGCCATCCGCTTACTTGCTTACTATATAAATCATATATTTGAATTATATCATGCCATCATGTTTACATAGTACATACACATCATCTATCTGAATTATGGCATGGCAACCCATTTAATAAAGACATCATATAGTTATATCATCTCATCCTGTTTAGTCTTTACAGTCATCATATTTTGAAATATGGCATTCTATCCGTGAGTGTATGTGAATTATGGCATGCCAACCTATTTAATAAACACATTATATAGTTATGTCATGTCATCCTGTTTACATAGTCTCATATTTTGAACTATGTCTTTCCATCTTTTTTAGTTAGCCATCATAATGTGAAATTGTGTCATGCTATCCTGTTTAGTTAACCATCATATATGTGAAATTGTGTCATGCTATCCTGTTTGGTTAGACAACATAAATATGAATTATTTCATGCCCTCTTTTATTCCCCACTATCCATTGCACCTGTCTATCATACAATGTCTATACTTTCAATTACTTTTCTTGTTTATCAGCCATTTGAATTGGAGAGCGTGATGGCATTATCTAAGGAAAAGATAGTGCTACCAGTTGATGCAGATAGAACCATGGTTGTACTTGACCAAGGACCAGATCCACCACACATAACCCAGACTCTCGCAGATTGTACCCCTACCCAGTTGGACAGAGAACCAGCTACACCCCTTCTAACCCCAACCCCGGCAGATAGTAACCCAGTTCTAGTTGACACAGCACCGTCTCCACCACAGAGCACCCAAACACGAGCAGTTAGTAAGGGAACTGCAGTGCCGAAAGCACGAGTACCACCACTCCGAATCCCAACTCAACGCTTAAAGGAGAAGAAGATTTGTTCTTAGGTCAGGTTCTGTAGCTATGGTTCATACTCCTCTGCTCTTGCATTACTGTATTTACTCGTACCAACTATTTTCAAATTTGAAGGATGGAATTGAAACTTCAATGGAGCAACAGGTATGTTTTAAACCTGTTTCTTTAACTGGTTTGCTGTTGTAACCTGCTCTATGTTGATTTCAGTTTCAATTGAATAAACAGTTATGTTCTCATGTCATGCACATTACAAGTGTTGTTATTGCTCTATAGTTACCCACACTTATATTCTATCTATTCTGCTTTGTCTTGAACAAATATTATTTGAACTGTGTCTCTATCTTGATTTGGCAACAAAAACTAGAATGATATAGACCATAAAGTGACCATGGTATATAGATATATGTTTGTTTCATGCTGTTATCCTGTCCACTTTACTACTGAACTCATTTACCAAAATGAGTTTCATATACAACATGGTAAACATGTGATGTGTCTGCTTGTTTCTCTTTTAGAATGCGGACAAAATATTGGAGAACAGTACCACGTTATCTAATGGTAAAGGAAGTAATGCAGATAAGGTTCAAGATAGTGAGACATCCCTGTTGGTCTCCAAGAAAGCTGATAAAAACTATCTTGACGACAGTGAGGGAACCTAAAAGTCCTGTCTTGATGTAGTGTTCGAGTTACTGGCCACTACTGCTGGCACAAGCTCTTCGAACTCACTGCCTGAATCAGTTCGTCTTCTTGAGTCTCAACTTCAAGTTGAAAGACATCGATCAGATGTGCTGCGACAGGAAGCTGAAGGACTTCAGCTGATAAAAACTATCTTGACGACAGTGAGGGAACCTAAAAGTCCTGTCTTGATGTAGTGTTCGAGTTACTGGCCACTACTGCTGGCACAAGCTCTTCGAACTCACTGCCTGAATCAGTTCGTCTTCTTGAGTCTCAACTTCAAGTTGAAAGACATCGATCAGATGTGCTGCGACAGGAAGCTGAAGGACTTCAGCTGATAAAAACTATCTTGACGACAGTGAGGGAACCTAAAAGTCCTGTCTTGATGTAGTGTTCGAGTTACTGGCCACTACTGCTGGCACAAGCTCTTCGAACTCGCTGCCTGAATCAGTTCGTCTTCTTGAGTCTCAACTTCAAGTTGAAAGACATCGATCAGATGTGCTGCGACAGGAAGCTGAAGGACTTCAGCTGATAAAAACTATCTTGACGACAGTGAGGGAACCTAAAAGTCCTGTCTTGATGTAGTGTTCGAGTTACTGGCCACTACTGCTGGCACAAGCTCTTCGAACTCGCTGCCTGAATCAGTTCGTCTTCTTGAGTCTCAACTTCAAGTTGAAAGACATCGATCAGATGTGCTGCGACAGGAAGCTGAAGGACTTCAGCTGATAAAAACTATCTTGACGACAGTGAGGGAACCTAAAAGTCCTGTCTTGATGTAGTGTTCGAGTTACTGGCCACTACTGCTGGCACAAGCTCTTCGAACTCACTGCCTGAATCAGTTCGTCTTCTTGAGTCTCAACTTCAAGTTGAAAGACATCGATCAGATGTGCTGCGACAGGAAGCTGATGGTCTTCAGCTGATAAAAACTATCTTGACGACAGTGAGGGAACCTAAAAGTCCTGTCTTGATGTAGTGTTCGAGTTACTGGCCACTACTGCTGGCACAAGCTCTTCGAACTCACTGCCTGAATCAGTTCGTCTTCTTGAGTCTCAACTTCAAGTTGAAAGACATCGATCAGATGTGCTGCGACAGGAAGCTGAAGGACTTCAGCTGATAAAAACTATCTTGACGACAGTGAGGGAACCTAAAAGTCCTGTCTTGATGTAGTGTTCGAGTTACTGGCCACTACTGCTGGCACAAGCTCTTCGAACTCACTGCCTGAATCAGTTCGTCTTCTTGAGTCTCAACTTCAAGTTGAAAGACATCGATCAGATGTGCTGCGACATCGCTGTTGGTCTCCAAGAAAGCTGATAAAAACTATCTTGACGACAGTGAGGGAACCTAAAAGTCCTGTCTTGATGTAGTGTTCGAGTTACTGGCCACTACTGCTGGCACAAGCTCTTCGAACTCACTGCCTGAATCAGTTCGTCTTCTTGAGTCTCAACTTCAAGTTGAAAGACATCGATCAGATGTGCTGCGACAGGAAGCTGAAGGACTTCAGCTGATAAAAACTATCTTGACGACAGTGAGGGAACCTAAAAGTCCTGTCTTGATGTAGTGTTCGAGTTACTGGCCACTACTGCTGGCACAAGCTCTTCGAACTCGCTGCCTGAATCAGTTCGTCTTCTTGAGTCTCAACTTCAAGTTGAAAGACATCGATCAGATGTGCTGCGACAGGAAGCTGAAGGACTGAGGAAGTCCCTGCAAAATTCAGATGCATATTTTCTGGTGCAACAGCAAGCGCTGGAGGATTTAAGCGCCAAACAAGAGAAAGTTAATAAGCTTGCTAAGCATCTTGCCAGCATTATGGGTACCTAGGATATTGTTTCTTAAGATCTTCTGAAGTGGTTTCAGTTCTGGATTTGTTTTACTGGGCGTTTATTTGCCCTGGTCGCCAACTTTGACAACCAGTGTATATGATATGCTGCTTTGTTCCCTATATTTGCACTGGTGGCAAACTTTGATGCCCAGTGGATGTAATATGTGTAATAACCGTGATAGCCTAGCGTTAGTTGCTTGCTTATTTATTTCCTTGTTGTCTTGTTTATTTGTTTGCTTGTAGTCATTGCAGTTCTTTTTCCGCGGTTAGCTAATGGCTGCAATAACCTATTTTTTAAAACTAGGCCACAATAACCATGGGCTAATATTTACTGTAGTGACACTAGGCCTCCTACTGGCCGTAGAAACACTGGGCCTTCTACGGGCCGTAGAAACAATGGGCCTTCTACGGGCCATAGAAACAATGGGCCTTCTGCGGGCCGTATCATCAATAGGCCTTATACGGGCCGTATGATTGATTGGCCAAACATGGGCCAAACATACCGCATTATGGCCGTAAACAGGCTAGAGTTGGAATCGTCCATTCATGGGCCGACCATAACGGGCCATCGTTAATAGGCCGTATTTGATGGCGCTATGAAAATGACCCAACGTATTAACGGACCACAAACGTGCCGACTGTAAGCACGGGTTGAATTTGGCCCACAAGTAGAAAATGACAGTAACGGGCCGTAAGTAAACGAATGCTGGAAATGAGCCCAAGAATAAATGGGCTCTGAGAAGGCCGAAAGATATCATGGGCTGGAAATGGCCCAATGGAATAACGGGTCGTTAATGGGTATAAAGTGATACACTGTTCATTACGGGCCAGTTTCACCACGGGCCGTTAATGGGTGTAAAGTGATGCACTATTCATTACGGGCCAGTTTCACCACGGGCCGTTAATAGGCCAAGAGTTACATTGGGCCTCATATGGGCCGAAAGACGTCATGGGCCATACATGGGCCAGAAGTGAAAACGGGCTGGAATCATATTGGGTGGCCCAGATGACGCTACTAGGCCTAATTCGGATATGGCGTAATGGTCCTTGGGTTAGCCGGCTGTAAATGGGCTATATGCGAACATGCCGTTAACAGGCTTTACATGGGCCGGCCCGCCACCTTTTGACCAAGTCAAACGGGCCGGCCTTTTCACAGAAATGGGCCTCTATTGGGCCGTGTCACGTGTCGACGTATCATAGGCGCCTTCTGTCCAATGAGTGGATGACATCTATCCCAACGATGAGCCGACACGTGTTTCCTCCAGCCAATGATGATTTTACACGTGGAAAATCCCCATTGTTCGGGGCTGTTAACGGGTTATCGGATCCAAAACCCGACCCGATAGCTTAACAGTGTTCCGTTACGGTGGATGCCACGTGTCGGTCACCCTTGACGAAAGCACTTCTGTGACGCAGGATTTATCGTCATGGAAGTGGACACTTCCGTGATGATAATTTTGGTAATGTCATGGAACACTTCTACGACAGCACAGGTATGACTATCTTGATTCTGTCATAAAATCGTCTTGGATGTACATGCATGACAGAAAATGCAACCTACTATGACAAACACGTATCATCAAGGAAGTATATTGTTTTTTTAGTGATAGAAGGATACAAAAGCATGAGTTTAATGTAGGTGATCATGTTTTGCTATACAACCCTCGTTTAAGATTTTTTGCAGGAAAGCTTCTCTCTAAATGGGAAGGCCCTTACATTATCGAGGAGGTCTATCGTTCTGGTGCCATAAAGATCAACAACGCCGCAGGCACAAATCCGAAGGTGATAAACGGTCAAAGAATCAAACATTATATCTCAGGTACTCCCATAAAATGTTGAGACCAATATTATTAATACCGTAACACCAGAGGAGTATGTAAGGGACACTTTCCAGAACGTTCCGGACTCCGAAAAGGAATAGGTATGTGGTACGGTAAGTAAACCGACTCCAAAATGTTGCCAATGATATTTCTTCTCTGTTTTGGAATATTTAAAAAATTAGGAAAATTAAAAGTAGTCCAGAAGAGACACAAGGCCACCACAAGGGTGGAGAGCGCGCCCTACCCCCTAGGCGCGCCCCCCGTCCTTGTGGCCACCTCGGGTGCCTTCCGGACTCCATTTTCTTGCACGATACTTCTTATGGTTGGTAAAAATTCATTAGATAATCCCCCGAAGGTTTTGACCACCGTACCACGGCAAAATCCCATGTTTTCGTTTTGAGTTGTTTCTGCAGCAGATTTGGAGTAAGATGTCGTCCCAAGATTTAGAGGGAAAGAGCTACATGGCTGATTATATCACAAACCCAAAGGTATATGGGGATGTGGAACATTATGGTTGGACCACATAGGAAGAAGAAGACTATGAGCCAAAGGGGAAGGAGGAGACAAGCTCCGATGAAGAGGACGATCCACTACCCCAACCTGGCGATATGTATATGGAGTTCAAGAAGTCAAGCCTCCCTAAGGACCAATCTATCCCAGCATGTTTTTTGCAGGACAACAAGGAGGCATTATGCAAAAATATAATGAAACTCAAGCTCGAGAATGAGGATTTAAGGGAGGAAAATTTTAGCCTTAGACGCAAGCTAGAGAAGAAGAATGCAACAACTCCATCATCCTCACCTCTGAAGAAAGAGATCTAAATACATGGATATGGGCACTCCCCTTAGCGACTGCCAAGCTTGGGGGAGTGCCCCAGTATTGTATCACCATCACATCTTTATCTTTATCATTTTTCCTAGTTCGATCCTTTTGGTTATATCTTGATCTAGTAGAATAAAGTTTTTAGTATGATCTAGCTTTGAGTTTTGCTTTGTGCTCTATCTATGTAATCGAGTCCGTGAGATATATAATAAAGAGTAGTTTTGAGATAAGGGCTTTGCTTTCTTCCTATGATCTGGAGGAAATTAAATAAAAAAAGAAATAAATAAAAAGATCATATATTGATCTTATGGAGAGCAATGACTTCACATATAAAGCGTATGATGAATAAAAGTTGTTGGGAGTTGACAAACATAGTTTTGGTCATTGTTGCAATTAATAGGAAGTAATAAAGAAAGAGAGGCTTCACATATAAATATACTATCTTGGACATCTTTTGTAATTTAAAATATGACATGCTAAAAAGTTGATGTTGGACAAGGAAGACCACATAATGAGTTATGTTTGCTTATATCCGAATACAAGTTATACTGTGTTGGATCATCCAACGTGTTGAGCTTGCCTTTCCCTCTCATGCTAGCCAAAATTTTTTTGCAGTAAGTAGAGATACTACTTGTGCTTCCAAACATCCCTAAACCCAGTTTTGCCATGTGAGTCCACCATACCTACCTATGGATTGAGTAAGATCCTTCAAGTAAGTTGTCATTGGTGCAAGCAATAAAAATTTCTCTTTAAATATGTATGACTTATTAGTGTGAAGAAAATAAGCTTTATACGAACTTGTGATATGGAAGAAATAAAAGCGATGGACTACATAATAAATGTCCTTATCACAAGCAGCAATATAAAGTGATGTTCGTTTGCATTAAGATTTTGTACATCCAACCATAAAAGCGCATGACAACCTCTGCTTCCTTCCGCGAAGGGCCTATATTTTACTTTTATCTCCTCCCCTTATATAAGAGTCATGGTGATCATCACCTTTCCTTTTTACACTTCTTCCTTTGGTAAGCTCTGTGTGTTGGAGAGATTCGGATATATATATCCACTCAGATGTAGGTCCTCATAAAGTATTATTGTTGACATTACCCTTGAGGTAAGAGGTTGGGAGGCAAAACTATAAGCCCCTACCTTTCTCTGTGTCTGATTGAAACTTTGTACCCATAAGTATCGCGTGAGTGTTAGCAATGTGAAAGATTATATGATAGTTGAGTATGTGGACTTGCTAAAAAGCTCTTTACATTGACTCTTTCCGATGTTATGATAAATTGCAATTGCTTCAATGACTGAGATCATAGTTTGTTAGTTTTCAATGAAGTTTCTGATTCATACTTTGCTTTGTGAACGAGTTGTTACTTTAGCATAGGAATTATATGACAATATATGTTGCTCTTCTTAAGATGATCATGATGCCCTCATGTCCGTATTTTATTTTATCGACACCTCTATCTCTAAACATGTGGACATATTTATCGATATCGGCTTTCTCTTGAGGACAAGCGAGGTTTAAGCTTGGGGGAGTTGATACGTACATTTTGCATGATGCTTTTATATTGATATTTATTGCATTATGGGTTGTTATTACACATTATATCACAATACTTATGCCTATTCTCTCTTATTTTACAATCTTTACATGAAGAGGGAGAATGCCAACAGCTGGAATTCTGGGCTGGAAAAGGAGCAAATATTAGAGACCTATTTTGCACAACCCCAAAAGTCCTGAAACTTCACGAAGCATGTTTTTTGAATAACTAAAAAATATTGGACAAATAAAGTACCAGAGGGGGGCCACCAGCCAGCCACAAGGGTGGAGGGTGCGCCCCCCGACCTTGTGGCCCCCCTAGCAGGCCTCCGGTGCCCATCTTTGGCTATATGGTATGTTTTAACCTGAAAAAAATCAAGAAGAAGCTTTCGGGATGAAGCGCCGCTGTCTTGAGGCAGAACTTGGGCAGAACCAATCTAGGGCTCCGGCGGAGCTGTTCTGCCGGGGAAACATCCCTCCAGGAGGGGAAAATCGTCATCATCATCATCCCCATCGATCCTCTCATCGAGAGGGGCTCAATATCCATCAACATCTTCACCAGCACCATCTCCTCTCAAACCCTAGTTCACATCTTGTATTCGATCTTGGTCCCAAAACCACAGATTGGTACCTGTGGGTCGCTAGTAGTGTTGATTACTCATTGTAGTTGATGCTAGTTGGTTTATCCGGTGGAAGATTATATTTTCAGATACTTAATGATAATTAATACTCCTCTGATTATGACTATGAATATGCTTTGTGAGTAGTTATGTTTGTTCCCGAGGACATGGGAGAAGTCTTGTTATAAGTAATCATGTGAATTTTATATTCGTTCGATATGTTGATGAGATGTATGTTGTCTCTCCTATAGTGGTGTTATGTGAACGTCGACTACATGACACTTCACCATAGTTTGGGCCTAGGGGAAGGCATTGGGAAGTAATAAGTAGATGATGGGTTGCTAGAGTGACAGAAGCTTAAACCCTAGTTTATGTGTTGCTTCGTAAGGGGCTGATTTGGATCCATATGTTTCATGATATGGTTAGGTTTACCTTAATACTTCTTTCGTAGTAGCGGATGCTTGGGAGAGGGGTTAATCATAAGTGGGAGGCTTGTCCAAGGAAGGGCAGCACCCAAGCACTGGTCCACCCACATATCAAATTATCAATGTAACAAATGCGAATCATATGAGCATGATGAAAACTAACTTCACAACAATTCCCATGTGTCCTCGGGAGCGCTTCGCTTTATATAAGAGTTTGTGCAGGCTTGTCCTTTGCTACAAAAAGGATTGTGTCACCTTGCTGCACCTTAGTTACTTTACTTACTTGTTACCAGTTACGATTTATCTTATCACAAAAGTATCTGTTACCGATAATTTTAGTGCTTGCAGAGAATACCTTGCGGAAAAGCACTTGTCATTTCCTTCTGCTCCTCGTTGGGTTCGACACTCTTACTTATCGAAAGGACTAAGATAGATCCCCTATACTTGTGGGTCATCAAATATGTAGGAGACAATATGGGCATCCAGGTTCCGCTATTGGTTATTGACCGGAGAGGTGTCTCGGTCATGTCTACATAGTTCTCGAACCCATAGGGTCTGCATGCTTAACGTTCGATGACGATATAGTATTATATGAGTTATGTGATTTGGCGACCGAATGTTGTTCGGAGTCCCGGATGAGATCACGGACATGGAGAGGAGTCTTGAAATGGTTGAGAGGTAAATATTGATATATAAGACGATGGTATTCGGACACCGGAAGTGTTCCGGAGGGTACCAGGTACATATCGGGTCACCAGAAGGGGTTCCGTGCACCCCCGACAAAAGATATGGGCCTTATGGGCCAAGAGGGGAAATGCACCATCCACAAGGGGCTGGTGCGCGCCCCATATGGGTCGAACCAGGAGGAGAAGGAAAGAGGGGAAGGGAAAGGAAAGGGGGGATTCGGCCTCCCCCTTCCTTCCCTCCTCCGTCCTCTTTCCTCCCCCCTCCGACAAATAAGGCAGGAGTGCGCCACATGGGAGGACCCCAAGTAGGCTTCAGCCTACTTGGGGCACCTCCTGGCTGCCTCCCCTCTCCCTCCCACCTATATATATGTGGGGGCACCCTAGAACACACGAGACAATTGTTTTAGCTGTGTGCAGCGCCCCCTCCACCGTTTACGCCCCCGGTCATATTTTCGTAGTGCTTAGGCGAAGCCCTGCGAGGATCACTTCACCATCACTGTTACCACGCCATCGTGCTAAGAACTCATATACTACCTCGATGTCTTGCTGGATCAAGAAGGCGAGGGACATCACTAGGATGAACGTGTGGAGAACGCGGAGGTGCCGTGCGTTCGGTACTTCATCGATAGAAACGCGAAGAAGTTCGACTACATCAACCGCGTTGAGAAATGCTACTTCTTGAGCTTGCGTTGTTTTTTCCCTTGAAGTGGAAAGGGTGATGCAGCAAAGTAGAGATAAGTATTTCCCTCAGTTAGAGAACCAATGTATCAATCCAGTAGGAGACAACGCACAAATCACCAATACTTGCATAAACAATCAAACAACTTGCAAAAGAGAGATCTGATAGAGATAAATAAAACTAAACAAACGATAAAGTAAACATTTTTGGGTTTATAGATCGGGAAGTAAAAGGTTGCAAAATAGTAGATCGGGAACTAATATGATGGAAAATAGAAGATCAGAAACTTATATGATGGAAAATGGACCCGGGGGCCATGGGTTTCACCAGGGGATTCTCTCAAGATAGCAACTAATACGGTGAGTGAACAAATTACTGTCGAGCAATTGGTAGAAAAGCGCAAAGTTATGACGATATCTAAGACAATGATTATGAAATATAGGCACCACGTCCGTCTCAAGTAGACCGACTCTTGCCTGCATCTACTACTATTACTCCACATATCGACCGACTCCTGCCTGCATCTAGAGTATTAAGTTCATGAAGAACAGAGTAACCCATTAAGTAAGATGACATGATGTAGAGGAATAAAATCAAGCAATATGATGTAAACCCCATCTTTTTATCCTTGATGGCAACAATACAATACGTGGCTTGCTGCCCCTACTGTCATTGGGAAAGGACACCGCAAGATTGAACCCAAAGCTAAGCACTTCTCCCATTGCAAGAAAAACCAATCTAGTTGGCCAAACTAAACCGATAGTTCGAATAGAATTACAAAGATATCAATTCATGCATATAAGAATTTAGGGAAGATTCAAATATTATTCATAGATAAGCTGATCATAAATTCATAATTCATCGGATCTCGACAAACACACCACAAAAGAAGATTACATCGGATAGATCTCCAAGAACATCGAGGAGATCATGGTATTGAGAATCAAAGAGAGAGAGAGAGAGAAGAAGCCATCTAGCTACTAGCTATGGACCCGTAGGTCTGAGGTAAACTACTCACACTTCATGGGAAGGGCAATAGAGTTGATGTAGAAGCCCTCCGTGATCGAATTCCCCTCCGGCAGGGTGCCAGAAAAGGTCCCTATATGGGATCTCACGGGAGCATAAGGTTGCGGCGGTGGAAAAGTGTTTTCGTGGATGCTTCTGGTGGTTTGGGAATATATGTGAATACATAGGACGAAGAATTAGGCCAGGAGGTGTTGGAGTAGGCCACAAGGCAACCCCCTAGGGCACACCCTTGTCGCTTGTCATCTACTCCAAGGTCTTCTAACTTGGAGTCCAAGTCCAACAAGTGTCTTTGGTCCAAGAAAAATCATCGCCAAGGTTTTATTCCATTTGGACTCCATTTGGTATTCCTTTTCTGCGAAGCTCAAAAACAAGGAAAAACAGAAACTAGCACTGGGCTCTAGGTTAATAGGTTAGTCCCAAAAATAATATAAAATAGCATATTAATGCATATAAAACATCCAAAAAAGATAATATAATAGCATGGAACAATAAAAAATTATAGATACGTTGGAGACATATCGAACATCCCCAAGCTTATTCCGGCTCGTCCTCGAGTAGGTAAATGATAAAAACAGATTTTTTTTGATGTGGAATGCTACCTAACATATTTATCCCTGTAATTTTTTCTTTATTGTGGCATGAATGTTCAGATCCATAAGATTCAAAACAAAAGTTTAATATTGACATAAAAACAATAATACTTCAAGCATAATAACAAGGCAATTATGTCTTCTCAAAATAACATGGCCTGATACGTCCATTTTGCATCATGCTTTCATATTGATATTTATCATATTATGGGATGTTATTGCACATTATATCACAATACTAATGCCTTTTCTCTCTTATTTTATAAGGTTTACATGAAGAGGGGGAATGCCGGCAGCTGAAATATTAGGCTGGAAAAGGAGCAAATATTAAAGACCTATTCTGCACAACTCTAAAAGTCCTGAAACTTCACGGAGAATTATTTTGGAATATATAAAAAATATTGGGCGAAGAAAGCACCTGCCATCCGCAAGGATGGAGGGCGCGCACTACCCCCTAGGCGCGCCCCTATCTTGTGGGCCACCTCGCAGGCCCACGATGCCAATCTTCTGCTATATGTTGTGTTTTGACCTGGAAAAAAATCAGAAGGAAGCATTCGGGATGAAGTGCCGTTGTCTCGAGGCAGAAGATGGGCAGAACCAATCTAGGGCTCTGGCAGAGCTGTTCTGCCAGGGAACTTCCCTCCGGGAGGGGAAATCAAAGCCACCGTCATCACTAACGGTTGTCTCATCGAGAGGGGGTAAATCTCCATCAACATCTTCACCAGCACCATCTCCTCTCAAACCCTAGTTCATCTCTTGTATCCGATCTTTGTCTCAAAACCTCAGATTGGTACCTTGGGTTGCTAGTAGTGTTGATTACTCCTTGTAGTTGATGCTAGTTGGTTTATTCAGTGGAAGATCATATGTTCAAATCCTTAATGAAATTAATACTTCTCTGATTATGAACATGAATATGCTTTGTGAGCAGTTACGTTTGTTCCTGAGGACATGGGAGAAGTCTTCTTATAAGTAATCGTGTGAATTTGGTATTCGTTCGATATTTTGATGAGATGTATGTTGTCTCTCCTCTAGTGGTGTTATGTGAACGTCGACTACATTACACTTCACCATGATTTGGGCCTAGGGGAAGGCATTGGGAAGTAATAAGTAGATGATGGGTTGCTAGAGTGACAGAAGCTTAAACCCTAGTTTCTGTGTTGCTTTGTAAGGGGCTGATTTGAATCATATGTTTCATGCTATGGCTAGATTTATCTTAATTCTTCTTTCATAGTTGCGAATGCTTGCGAGAGGGGTTAATCATAAGTGGGAGGCATGTCCAAGGAAGGGCAGCACCCAAGCACCGGTACACCCACATATCAAATTCACAAAGTAACGAACGTGAATCATATGAGCATGATGAAAACTAGCTTGACAGTAATTCCCATGTGTCCTTTGGAGTGCTTTGCTTTATATAAGAGTTCATCTAGGCTTGTCCTTTGCTAAAAAAAGGATTGGGACACCATGTTGCACCTTAGTTCAGTACAAAAAAATACACTTCCGTGATGATACGTGTTTGTCACAGTAGGTCACGTTTTCTGTCATGCATGTACATCCATGACGAATTTATGACAGAATCAAGATAGTCATACCTGTGCTGTCATATAAGTGTTCCATGACATTACCAAAATTATCATCACGGAAGTGTCCACTTCCATGACGATAAATCGCGTGTCACAAAAGTGCTTTCGTCAAGGGTGACTGACACATGGCATCCACCGTAACGGAACACCGTTAAGCTATCAGGTCCGGTTTTGGATCCGACAACCCGTTAACAGCCCCGACCAATGGGGATTTTCCACATGTAAAATCATCATTGGCTGGAGGAAACACATGCCGGCTCACCGTTGGGACAGATGTCATCCACTCATTGGACCCAAAGCGCCTATGATACGTCGACACGTGGCACGGCCCAACAGAGGCCCATTCCTGTGAAAAGGCCGGCCCGTTTGACTTGGTCAAAAGGTGGCAGGCCGGCCCACGGCAAGCCTGTTAACGGCCTGTTCGCATCTAGCCCATTTACAGCCCGCTATCCTAGGGCCCGTTTATGACCTATCCGAATTAGGCCCAGTAGCGTCATCTGGGCCGTCCAATATAATTCCAGCCTGTTTTAACTTCTGGCCCATGTACAGCCCATGACGTCATTCGGCCCATATGAGGCCCTTAGTAACCCTCGGCCCCTTAATGGGCCGTGGTAAAATTGGCCCGTAATGAACAATGTATCACTTTATACCCATTAACGGCCCACTATTCCGTTGGGCCGTTTCCAGCCCATGTTATCTTTCGGCCTTCTCAGGGCCCATTTATTCTTGGGCTCATTTCCAGCATTCAGTTACTTACGGCACGTTACTGTCATTTTCTGCTTGTGGGCCAAATTCAGCCCGTGGTTGCAGTCGGCCCGTTTGTGGCCCATTAATACGTTGGGCCGTTTTCATGTCGAAAAAAACCCGTTGGGCTGTTTTCATAGAGTTATCAAATACGGCCTATTAACGGCCCATTATTGTCCATGAATAGTATGACCCATGATTGGCAAAATTATGATACGCCCCGTAGAAGGCCCATGGATCCTACGGCCCGTAAAAGGCCCATGGATCGTACGGCCCATAGACGGCCCATGAATCCTACGGCCCGTATAGAAGGCCAATGGATCATACGGCCCGTAGAAGGCCCATGGATCACCCCGCAGGAGGCCCATGGTTACAACAGTCCGTGTGTTGTCATGATTATTTTGGCCTAGTTTCCAAAAATAGGTTATTGTGGCCACTAGAAAAACACAGAAAAAGAACTGAAGTGACTACAAGCAAACAACTAAACAAGACAATAAGGAAATAAATAAGCAAGCAATTAACACTAGCCTATTACCGCTATTACACATACTACATCCACTGGGCATCAAAGTTCGCCACCAGTGCAAATATAGGGAACAAAGCAGCATATTACATACACTGGCCGTCAAAATTGGCCACTAGTGCAAATAAACACGGCAGCAAAACAAGAGCATAACTGAAACAACTTCAGAAGAGCTCAAGAAACATGGTATCCACCATGCTGGCAATAAGCTTAGCAAGCTTATTATCTTTGTCCTCTTTGGCGCTAAAATCCTCCAACGCTTATTGTCGCACCAGAAAGTATGCATCTGAATGCTCCATGGACTTCCGTAGTCCTTTCGCTTCTTTTCGCAGCACAGTTGATCGATGTCTTTCAGCTCATAGTTGAGACTCAAGAAACCGAAGTGATTCAGACAGTGAGTTTGAATAGCTTGTGCAAGCGGTAGTGGCCAGTAACTCGAACACTAAACCAAGACATGACTTTGCGGTTGTCTCGCTGTCTTCGAGATAGTCTTCCTTAGCTGTTTTATCAGCTTTGTTGGAGACCAACAAGGATGTGTCACTATCCTGAACCTTATCGGCATTACTTCCTTTACCATTGCTTAATAAGGCACTCTTCCCTAATATTCTGTCAGCATTCTAAAAGAAGAAACAAGCAGACACATAACATGATTAGCATGTACTAGTATATGGAACTCATTTCGGTGAACCAGTTCATTAGTAAGGTGGACAGGATTAAACTACCAAGTCTTGTATTGCCAAGTACTAGTACATTATAAAAGCATCAAACAAACATATATCTATGTCCTATGGTCACTGCATTGTCTTGCCAAATCAAAATAGAGACACGGTTCAAATCATATCAGTTCAAGACAAAGCTGCAGTGAAAGAATACAAAGCGTGGGAAACTACATGGCACAACAAGATTTCAGATGGGTACCACGGGTCTACATGTACAACAACACTATTGGCTCTGTTGTGATGCTCGTAATGTGCATGATATGAGAATTCAACTGTATACACAATTGAAATTGAAATCAATAGAGCTATTGATAAGAGCAAGCCTGTTAAAGAAACATACGTGAACATTCCTGCTGTGCCATTGGAGTTTCGATTGGATCCTTCAATTTAAAAATAAGTTTGTATCAGTAAATACAGTGATACAAGAGAAAAGCAGTATGCATGATAGCAATCATAGTTAAAAAAGGCGCGCCTAAGCGAGCGCTTAAGCGCGCCTAGGCTCTAGGCGTTGGCGAAATGCATTGCGCATAACTATGCTTAACCTGTGCATAACTGCGCATAAGCATACGGTTTGGTCAGTAAAGCGCAAGGCAGTGGCAAAACGCACAATTAACGCCTAGCGCTTTTTTGAACTATGATAGCAATTGAATCTTAAATTAGAACAGTTGTTCTTCAGGTTTAGGCACTTGTTCTACATGAACAAAGTACAGTAAGACGCAAGAATATAGTACTTAAAAATAGAAAATGAGCTCATACACCTTACCACATTCTTGGTTCGGGACCAGTACAAAACAAGGCGTTCCCAGTCATCGTCCAGTAAATGTCTCTCAAGAGAACGTAAGGGAATTTGATGAGTTTCTTTGCCGGTGAAGTATGTTTTCTTCAGGTAATTCTGATACTGCCACCAAGCATTCTTGAAGATAGCAGAGGTATTAGCACAGGTTACCTCATCCCGAGTTTCCAAATCGGTCCTTCTCTATAGAGAAAACTGGGAAAATTTGCTGCATTATAACCATCATGGAGGTAGGATGTATGGGACAAAGCAAAGTAATTGCCATGAATAACATTACTTACACATAACTCCTGGAAAAACACCTGCAACTGGCATTTTCCTTCATTTTCAGTATAATATTTCCAAGATGGGAAGATACGCATATACGATTTAACAACATTAAATGCGATAGATGTTAAACTACGACTAGCTGGTTGTGCTTCCTCCACAGGAATAGGCGTACTAACTGGTGGAGTTGGGGTTCACCGTGGTAGTACTGGCCCTTTGGGCACTAGTGCTGCCTTACTAACTGCTCTTGTTTGGGAGCTCTATGGTGGAGATGGTGATGTGTCAACAGGAACTGGGTTACTATCTGCTGGCATTTCTTGCCTGATTCTGCAGCACCACCTTGGGCTCTCTCCTTGTCTCGCCGCTCGTACTCAGCCTTTTCCAGCTGGACAAGCTGCTCGACCTTTTTGCAGCTCTGGAGGTCATGGCCCTTGGTGTGGTGAATCTTACAGTACTGCTTGTCGAAGCCGTCCTGCTTGTCGGCGACCGCCACAGCCTGGCAGTTGGCGCACGCTGCGATCTCCTTGCCGGAGCTACCAACCTTGGCCTGCTTGGCGCCACCTTCATTGCCGGACTGCTCAACGACTAGCACCTCTTTGCCTTTCTTCTTCCTGTTCCATCGCCGGTTTTTCTTTGCCGGGGCAGCATCTTCACTGTCAGATCCTTCTGCTCCGGGGAGTCTCCTCCCTTCCTCAGCACGTGCACACTTGTCGGCCAGGGCATACAGCTCACTGACGTCTCTGATCCTGCACATCGCCATCTCCTCCTGCATCCTGCGGTTACGCACGTTCTGATGGAACGCGCTGATGACCGCAGCGGGGTGGACGTCTGGGATGTTATACTGTACACGGCTGAACCTCTGAATGTACTTGCGCAGGGGCTCTCCTTCCTTCTGGGCGACCAGGTGAAGGTCGCTCTCTTGGCCATGAGGTTTGTGGCCGCCTGTAAAGGCGCCGACAAACTGATGGCATAGGTCAGCCCAGGAGGATATGGAGTTGTCTGGCAAGTGCATGAGCCAGGATCTGACGTTGGGCTTGAGCACCAACGGGAAGTAGTTGGCAAGGATCTTGTCGTCTCGCCCCCCGGCAGCCTGCACCGCGATGGTGTAGATGCTGAGGAACTCCGACGGATGCGTCTTGCCGTCGTACTTCTCCGGTACATCTGGCTTGAAATTCTTCGTGCTGGGCCACTGGACTTGCCGCAGCTCACGAGTGAACGCAGGGCAACCTACCGCGTACGGCAAGTCGCCTGGTTCCCCTGGCGCGTGCATGTCAACAGAGGTCCCAGCACGCTGGTCTGATTGACGTCGCGCTTCTCTTCGGTGCTCGATGCGAGTACGAGCGTCTTCTTGCTGTCGTTCTTGAAGAACTTGGTGCTGATTGCGACGAGCTCGCGGATCTGACGACGCGGTGGAGTCGCTGTCGAGGTGGATCCCGCGAGTCGGCGATCTAGGCCTTCGGGGCGGGGAGGGCACAGTAGTTGCACCCCCACCAGTCTTGTCGTCTCCGGCTCATGCCTGGCTGGCTTGCCGCGGCTGCGACGTGCTCGGTTGCTGCGGAGTGTCGCCGTTGGCAAAGCCGATGAGACTCTGGATGGTGGCCCTCCAATCGTCGATCTTGTCCGCCGTTGGAGGGTAGTCTAGGAGCAGCTGAGCTCGCGCCAAAGCTTCTGCTGCAGTGGCGGGTGGTGGTGGTGAACGGTGCGAGGAGCGGGATATGCTCGGACTTCTAACCACGTTAGAAGGAGCAATATCCTGTCCAGGCGACCGTGCCTCGCTCGTACCAGCATGTTGACGTGCATGGTGGCCTTGAGCGCTCCGGGATCCACCAGCTTGATCTTGATCTAGCAAACGCATGGTACCGTGAGTACCATGACGCTGCCAGTCCCGCGCCTCCTAAGACGGGCGCGGTGCATGCACGGACGCCGAGGTCTTGGAGTGCGCCCGGTCGTTGTGGGAGCCGGCTACGCCGCCGATGAGCAGCGCAGCCTTGTCCTTGGACCAGGCAGCACCATGAGCTCCCTCGTCGACGCGCGTTCTTCCGCCGGCGCCTGCCCCATCAGCCGTTTGCTCCGGCGATGGTGGGTTCGGCGCGGACGGAGCAGCCGCCTCCGAAACCTTCTTCTTCAGCGGCATGTTGATGAAGATGATGAAGATCTAGCTCGCGAGAACGCCGGATCTGGTTTACACAACTTCGACTCCCCCTACCTGGCGCGCCAAAGATGCCGGGGTACTGATCCACGGGCACCTATGGGACCGGCGGACCGGGTCCCTTTCGATTCGGCAGGGGCGGAGGTCGTGCAAAGAGCAAATCGAGGCGATGCACGCGAGCGATTTACCCAGGTTCGGGCCGCACGGATGCGTAAAACCCTAGTCCTGCTTTGTGGTTTGTATTGATTTCTTGCTCGGGAGCGCTGAATGCTACAGTACACACCAGCAGCTAGCGAGACCGAGCGTGAGTGTTCGAACCCCCCCCTCTACGTTGCGCACGGGCCTCCTTTTATATGCTCAAGGGGTTACCGACAGGTGGCAACGGAGGTAAAGGGCAAAAATGGAAAGGTGCTGTGGTAGGCACAGCTACCCGCTACAGTGTATCATACCTAACCCTGACGGCAGTGGACAAGGGCAATAAATGCCCGTCTGTGTCGTCTAAACAGTGCAAAAAGAGACCGCCAGGGACGCCACCGTTCGCCACGATGGCGATCTTGTCGGCGCCGCTTGCCACCGCACGCCGCTGGCTGCACAGCCTCCTGCCACGTATGCCTAGAAGGGCCCCAGAGTGACACGTTGGTGGATGTGCTGGAGCGCGGGCCCAGAGAGGTGGCTCGCCGCGGCAAGCGCCTTGCCGCTGTCGTTGTCTTGTCGCGTCCGGGAGCTTGTCGCTCACCGGGCCTTGCCGGGACGCGTGGTGCGCCGCGGCAAGTTCCTTGAAATGCCTTGGGTGGCCTTCCGGGCAAGCTCCTCTTGCCGGGGTCTTGGGATACTTTTGTTAGCCTTCCCGGCAAGCTCCTCTTGCCGGGGTCTTGTCTCCTTGACTTGGATACTTTGTCCTTGAATGGCTCCAAAGGAACCACGGAGGATCTTGGCGGTCGCCCGGCAAGCCTTGCCGCGGGATGCTGCGACTGCCCGTGCACAAGTACGGGATACTAGGGTACCCCTACTCTAGTACACCGACAGCATGGTAAACAGAGCATTTGTAAACACGGGATTTCTGTCAACTTGAGTGTTTGGTTTACAGGAATTGGAAAAGCATAGGAATGCAAAGAAACATGGCCAAAATAAAGTGAAACCATATGAAAGTGTGTATAGTTAGAATGTTATTCTGCCACTAATGTACTTGGTCTTGTTTTCATGCATAGGATTTTGAAAAGTAGGTCCAGGTGGATGTTTTGCTTCATTCATTTCAACAAAATGCATGAATAATTGAATCGTAGAGTGCCATTGGAAAATTCCCTATTGCTATGCTTTTCCGTCGAACCAAAATAGCCCTAATGGATCGACATGAATGTATAGTAATAAGTGATGCAATAAGTGTAGAACCTCTTTGCCGTAGCCGTGTCGACCTCAGCATCATTGGGTTGGTCGCTGAAGCAGTTGAGGGAGAGGTGCCTATCAGAGGTGTGGAGGAAGATATGAGGAATCTCTGGACGGCGTCCAGGGCACTGCTCTGTTGTGATGGATCCTTCTGTCGTTGGAGCAGCCCAGGTGAGCCGTAAGACGTCAAGGCTGAAGCAGCACAAGACAAACATCGTCAATCTCAAGTGGGATTCTAATAGCATCTCCAATAGATGATGTAAAATAGATGTAAAATTTACATCACCAAAAACCACCTGACTACAACAAATGAGGTAAAAACTGCTGACTCTGAACTTAACTGTCGAAACTGAAATTTACTGTGGAATCTGAATGTTACTGTCGAAACTGAATGCATTGGTAGCAGACAGGCACTTGACATGTAGTTTAGGGAGGGCCTACAGTTCATCTTCAACCTGCACCCCCCTGAGCCGCCAGCCACCACCGGCCTCGCCCCCGGCCCCAGCGCCACCTCGCCGCCCCGAAACAACTCCCCACCGCTGGTCCGCCGCTGCCCTGGCCAGCCCTATAGGCCCCCCGCCCCCACCCTAAACTCGAAGATAGATAGTGGGGTACCTCTACGGCGAGGCCCCCGCACCCCCTGAAAATCGACTGACCCAAAATTCGATTCAGTCGACTGAAGTGTAGCTAAATCGGAGCAGAGCAGCAGCACGAGCGAGGGGGAGAGCAGCAGCAGCAGCGTGAGCGAGCGAGAGCCGGAGCAGCAGCAACACGAGCGAGCGAGCGAGAGCCGGAGCAGCAACAGTAGATCAGGCTGGTATGGACGCCACCACTAAAGGGGCCTCAAACTGGGGGAGGGCCGCTGTGGAGATGTCCCCCGCAGCGCCGGCTTCAAGGTAGCCGCTCCATGGGGGTGCGGGATGGAGCACCATCGACGCCGGGAGGTCGAGCTAAGGAGAAGGTGCGATACGATGAGTGTACAACCTCTTTGGTGGCGCCGAGTAGGCCTCGGCTTCGTCCAAGGAGTCGGTGAGGATGCTGCGGTTCTGGTGGAGCAGGTTAAGGCGGAGCTGTGGGGGATGGAGGAGCCGCGATAGATGAGGCGATCGTCGGAGCAGCTCCTTGGAGGTGGAGGATGGGGCGGCTGAACTGGCGGGACGACGAGATGGACGACGGATCCTCATTCGGGGAGGTGGACGAGGGACATTGAGCTATTGCGGTGGACGACGTCGTCAGGGAAGAGGCTCCGGCTGGGCAGCGGTGATGTGGCGGACGAAGGAAGGTGGGGTTTCGCGGCTGGAGCAGAGAGGTTATGGTGGCCTGGGATTTCGAATGGCAAAAAGGAGGCGATGGGAGGGGGTGAACCATGACTTAGGGACGTGCTTGTCCAAAATTAGGGTGTGTTACAAAAGTACCCCCCACCGATTTGAACTAGTGGCCCTTTCGGCTCAGGGTTAGAATGGGGATTTTGTGTTTCGGGATTTGGCAGCTGGAGGGAGTTTTCGCGCGTGTTGTAATTTCGGGATAGCAAGCGCGGGTTTGAAGGCGCCAATTTGGGAGCACGATAGCTGAATTTTTGGGATATAACAAGGCGCGGGTTGAATTTTAGGGACAAGCCTAACGTGTAATATTGTACTTGTACGTACCAAATCAATTTGCACTTCCCTCAACCAAAAAGAAAACAAAAAAAATATATTCACACCACACAAAGAGAGAGTCTTGCCCTGTTTTACTATAAAAATGCTATTCAAAGCTACTCCCTCCTTCCATCTATATAGGGCCTAATGTGTTTTTCGATGCAAACTTTGACCAAATATTAGAGCAATAATATATAACATGCAACTTACATAAAGCACACTGTTAAATTCGTGTGTGAAATGTTCTTTCAATGATATAATTTTCACATTGTGCTTGTCATGTACTATTAATCTTGTCAATAGTCAAAGGCGGTCTTGAAAACGCATTACGCCTTATATAGATGGAAGGAGGGAGTATGAATCCATGTTATGTCTAATTAATTTTTTCGCTTGCTGTATAATGCATGTAACCTACTCATACCAACATTTTAGTGCATTCCAAATGTCTATACTACTGCTGCAATTCGAACTGAATTTGAATTCGTTTCTCTATTTCAATAAGAATCTACAATCATGATTGTTGCCAACTTCAACCATCATTCATGTATTACCTTAATAACACACCACATGATTACTATAGAGATAGATATGAACTATGTGTACTACATGAACTCGAATTCTATTTTTTGAATACACTTGATGTTGATTCCAAATAATAGTACATTTGATGTACTAACTATATATTCATAATCTAAACCATGTTCCATACGTGTACACCATGTTTATCACACATAGTATAGTGCCCTGCCCCCTACATTATGACAAGTATTTAGACCTGAGCTGCAAAAGCTGCACATTATTAGCCCAAATTATGATCAATGTTCTACATATTATACGTAGTACTAGCAAGATGCCCATGTGTTCCACAGAATATTGCTACCTCTTGAGCACTGCATTGGATTTCCCCGAAGAGGAGAGGATGATGCAGCAAAGTAGCGTAAGTATTTCCCTTAGTTTTTGAGAACCAAGGTATCAATCCAGTAGGAGGCTACGCGCGAGTCCCTCGTACCTACACAAAACCAATAGCTCCACGCAACCAACGCGCTTAGGGGTTGTCAATCCCTTCACGGTCACTTACGAAAGTGAGATCTGATAGAGATGATAAATAATATTTTTGGTATTTTTGGTATAGAGATGCAAAGTAAAAAGTAAAAGGCAAAGTAAAAACAAAGCAATAATAAAGTGATGGAGATTAATATGATGAGAAAGAGACCCAGGGGCCAGAGATTTCACTAGTGGCTTCTCTCAAGAGCATAAGTATTCTACAGTGGGTGAACAAATTACTGTTGAGCAATTGACAGAATTGAGCATAGTTATGAGAATATGTAGGTATGATCATGTATATAGGCATCACGTCCGACACAAGTAGACCGACTCCTGCCTGCATCTACTACTATTATTCCACTCATCGACCACTATCCAGCATGCATCTAGAGTATTAAGTTAAAAACAGAGTAACTCCTTAAGCAAGATGACATGATGTAGAGGGATAGTTTCATGCAATATGATAAAAAACTCATCTTGTTATCCTCAATGCCAACAATACAATACATGCCTTGCTACCCCTTCTGTCACTGGGAAAGGACACAACAAGATCAAACCCAAAGCTAAGCACTTCTCCCATGGCAAGAACAACCAATCTAGTAGGCCAAACCAAACTAATAATTCAAAGAGACTTTCAAAGATAACCAATCATACATAAAAGAATTCACAGAAGATTCAAATATTATTCATAGATAGACTTGATCATAAACCCACAATTCATCGGTCTCAACAAACACACCGCAAAAACAAGATTACATCGAATAGATCTCCACAAGAGAAGGGGAGAACATTGTATTGAGATCCAAAAAGAGAGAAGAAGCCATCTAGCTACTAACTATGCACCCGTAGGTCTGAAATAAACTACTCACACTTCATCGGAGGGGCTTGGATGATGATGTAGAAGCCCTCCCTGATCGATGCCCCCTCCGGCGAAGCTCCGGAATAGGCCCCAAGATGGGATCTCGTGGATACAGAAAGTTGCGGCGGTGGAATTAGGTTTTTGGCTCCGTATCCGATCGTTTGGGGGTACGTGGATATATATAGGAGGAAGAAGTACGTCGGTGGAGCAACAGGGGGCCCACGTGGGTGGAGGGTGCGCCTGGGGGGCAGGCGCGCCCCCTACCTCGTGGCCTCCTGTTAATTGGCTTGACGTAGGGTCCAAGTCTCCTGAGTTGTATTCGGTGAGTAAATCACATTCCCGAAGGTTCCATTCCGTTTGGACTCCGTTTGATATTCCTTTTCTTCGAAACCCTAAAACAAGCAAAAAAACAGCAATTCTGGGATGGGCCTCCGATTAATAGGTTAGTCCCAAAAATAATGTAAAAGTGGATAATAAAGCCCAATAATGTCCAAAATAGTAGATAATATAGCATGGAGCAATCAAAAATTATAGATACGTTGGAGACGTATCAAGCATCTCCAAGCTTAATTCCTGCTCGTCCTCGAGTAGGTAAATGATAAAAACAGATTTTTTGATGCGGAGTGCTACTTGGCATAATTTCAATGTAAATCTTCTTAATAGTGGTATGAATATTCAGATTCAAAAGATTCAAGAAAAAAGTTCATGTTGACATAAAAATAATAATACTTCAAGCATACTAACAAAGCAATTATGTCTTCTCAAAATAACATGGCCAAAGAAAGCTATCCCTACAAAATCATATAGTCTGGCTATGCTCTATCTTCACCACACAAAGTATTTAAATCATGCACAACCCCGATGACAAGCCAAGCAATTGTTTCATACTTTTGACATTTTCAAAACTTTTTCGATCTTCACACAATACATGAGTGTGAGCCATGGATATAGCACTATATGTGGAATAGAATGGTGGTTGTGGAGAAGACAAAAAGAGGGGAAGATGGTCTCACATCAACTAGGCGTATCAACGAGGCTATGGAGATGCCCATCAATAGATATCAATGTGAGTGAGTAGGGATTGCCATGCAACGGATGCACTAGAGCTATAAGTATATGAAAGCTCAACAAAAGAAACTAAGTGGGTGTGCATCCAACTCGCTTGCTCACGAAGACCTAGGGCATTTTGAGGAAGCCCATCATTGGAATAGATACAAGCAAGTTCTATAATGAAAAATTCCCACTAGTATATGAAAGTGACAGAATGAGAGACTCCTATCAATGAAGATCATGGTGCTACTTTGAAGCACAAGTGTGGTAAAAGGATAGTAACATTGTCCCTTCTCTCTTTTTCTCACATTTTTTTGGGCCTTCTCTTTTTTTATGGCCTCTTTTTCTTTTCTTTTTTTTTTGTCCGGAGTCTCATCCCGACTTGTGGGGGAATCATAGTCTCCATCATCCTTTACTCACTTGGGACAATGCTCTAAAAATGATGATCATCACTTATATCTTAGTATTCAACACACTCAAAAGAAAGTTTTACAAATCTTGATACCAAGCATATTAGGATTTTAAGAAAATTTCCATGCTATTAAAACTCTCAAAATAATCTAAGTGAAGCATGAGAGAACAATAGTTTCTATAAAAACAAGTCCACCACCGTGCTCTAAAAGATATAAGTGAAGCACTAGAGCAAAATTATATAACTCAAAAGATATAAGTGAAGCACATAGAGTATTCTATCAAATTCCAAATTATGTATGGCTCTCTCAAAAGGTGTGTACAGAAAGGATGATTGTGGTAGACTAACAAGCAAAGACTCAAATCATAAAATATGCTCCAAGCAAAACACATATCATGTGGTGAATAAAAATATAGCTCCAAGTAAAGTTACCGATAGAAGTAGACGAAAGAGGGGATGCCTTCCGGGGCATCCCCAAGCTTTGGCTTTTAGGTGTCCTTAGATTATCTTGGGGGTGCCATGGGCATCCCCAAGCTTAGGCTCTTGCCACTCCTTGTTCCATAATCCATCAAATCTTTACCCAAAACTTGAAAACTTCACAACACAAAACTTAAAGTAGAAAATCTCGTGAGCTCCGTTAGTGAAAGAAAACAAAAGACCACTTCAAGGTACTGTAATGAAATCATTATTTATTTATATTGGTGTTAAAACTACTGTATTCCAACTTCCCTATGGTTCATAAACTATTTTACTAGCCATAGATTCATCAAAATAAGCAAACAACACACGAAAAACAGAATCTTTCAAAAACAGAACAGTCTGTAGTAATCTGTATATAGCGCAAAATATGGAACCCCAAAAATTCTAAAATAAATTGCTGGACGTGAGTAATTTATCTATTAATCGTATGAAAAAATAATTAACTAAATAGCACTCTCCAAATAAAAATTACAGCAGTTCTCGTGAGCACTAAAGTTTCTATTTTTTACAGCAAGTTCAACAAGACTTTCCCCAAGTCTTCCCAACGGTTCTACTTGGCACAAACACTAATTAAAAACAAAAAATACAACCAAAACAGAGGCTAAATAATTTATTTATTACTAAACAGGAGCAAAAGGCAAGGAATAAAAATAAAATTGGGTTGCCTCCCAACAAGCGCTATCGTTTAACGCCCTTAGCTAGGCATAATAAGCAAGAATAGATCTAGGTATTGCCATCTTTGGTAGGCAATTCTTCAATGAGGCATCTATCTCCCCTAGGAATTTATTTCTTTCTAGTGATTATCAAACTCTTAGGCACAAGATCAAAAAATTTCATTTTTAGCAATTGGTTCCTTAATGATAGCGAAAAGATTGGGATGAATACTTATAGATTTAAGATCCGCAGTTTCCTTACTACATGATTCACCCTTATTTTTAGGAACATACATAAGTTTGGCAATTTTAGTAAGAGGACTTGGAGTATTTTTTATGGAAGAAAAAGCGGTTCCCAAGTTCGTAATGATACCCTCAAGTTTATCGATTCTAGTAGAATCTAAGTTTATTTTCTCATTAACTATGGGAACCTTTTCCTTAATATTTTTCAAAGTCATTCCTACCTTAGATCCATATTGGGTAATTTTATTGTGGATCTTTTTATCTAGATTTTCAATTAATTCAATGGTAGCAACTTTATTTTCAATAATTTCAAGTCTTTGCATAACATGCTCCAAAGTTAACATAGTTCCATTAACCAAAAGAGGTGGTGAGCCAAATAAATCTAACATAGCATTATAAGAATCAAAAGTATGGCTACCCAAGAAATTCCCTCTGGTAATGGTATCAAGGATATATCTATACCAAGGACTAGCACCTACATAAAAATTGCAGAGAAGAACTGAAGTAGATTGCTTCCTGGTAGATCTATTTGGAGCATTGCAAATTCTATACCAAGCATCTTTTAGATTTTCTCCCTCCCTTTGTTTAAAATTTAGAACTTCATTCTCGGGAGACAACGGAGAAGATATGAGACTAGCCATGATGACAAGAAAACAAACTAACACACAAGCAAAAAAAGCAAACAGGCAAAAAAGGCAAATAGAGAGGGAGGATAGAGAGAGAGGGCGAATAAAACAGCAAGGGTGAAGTGGGGGAGAGGAAAACGAGAGGCAAATGGCAAATAATGTAATGCGGGAGATAGGGATTGTGATGGGTACTTGGTATGTTGACTTTTGCGCAGACCTCCCCGGCAACGGCGCCAGAAATTCATTTTGCTACCTCTTGAGCACTGCGTTGGATTTCCCTGAGGAGGAGAGGATGATGCAGCAAAGTAGCGTAACTATTTCCCTTAGTTTTTGAGAACCAAGGTATCAATCCAGTAGGAGGCTACGCGCGAGTCTCTCGTACCTACACAAAAACAATAGCTCCACGCAACCAAAGCGCTTAGGGGTTGTCAATCCCTTCACGGTCACTTACGAAAGTGAGATCTGATAGAGATGATAAATAATTTTTTTGGTATTTTTGGTATAGAGATGCAAAGTAAAAAGTAAAACGCAAAGTAAAAGAAAAGCAATAATAAAGTGATGGAGATTAATATGATGAGAAAGAGACTCGGGGGCCATGGGTTTCACTAGTGGCTTCTCTCAAGAGCATAAGTATTCTACGGTGGGTGAACAAATTACTATTGAGCAATTGACAGAATTGAGCATAGTTATGAGAATATCTAGGTATGATCATGTATATAGGCATCACGTTCGAGACAAATAGATCGAGTCCTGCCTGCATCTACTACTATTACTCCACTCATCAACCGCTATCCAGCATGCATCTAGAGTATTAAGTTAAAAACATAGTAACGCCTTAAGCAAGATGACATGATGTAGAGGGATAGTTTCATGCAATATGATAAAAACCCCATCTTGTTATCCTCGATGGCAACGATACAATACGTGCCTTGCTGCCCCTTCTGTCACTGGGAAAGGACACCGCAAGATCGAACCCAAAGCTAAGCACTTCTCCCATGGCAAGAACAACCAATCTAGTAGGCCAAACCAAACTGATAATTAGAAGAGACATGGAAAGATAACCAATCATACATAAAAGAATTCAGAGAAGATTCAAATATTATTCATAGATAGACTTGATCATAAACCCACAATTCATCGGTCTCAACAAACACACCGCAAAAAGAAGATTACATCGAAGAGATCTCCGCAAGAGAGGGGGAGAACATTGTATTGAGATCCAAAAATAGGGAAGAAGCCATCTAGCTACTAACTATGGACCCGTAGGTCTGAAATAAACTACTCACACTTCATCAGAGGGGCTTGGATGATGGTGTAGAAGCCCTCCATGATCGATGCCCCCTCCGGCGGAGCTCCGGAACAGGCCCCAAGATGGGATCTCGTGGATACAGAAAGTTGCGTTGATGGAATTAGGTTTTTGGCTCCGTATCTGATCGTTTGGGGGTACGTGGATATATATAGGAGGAAGAAGTACGTCGGTGGAGCAACAGGGGGCCCATGAGGGTGGAGGGCGCGCCTGGGTGGGGGGGGCAGGCGCGCCCCCTACCTCGTGGCCTCCTATTAATTGGCTTGATGTAGGGTCCAAGTCTCCTGAGTTGTATTCGGTGAGAAAATCACGTTCCTGAAGGTTTCATTCCGTTTGGACTCCGTTTGAGATTCCTTTTCTTCGAAACCCTAAAACAGGCAAAACCAGCAATTCTGGGCTGGGCCTCCGGTTAGTAGGTTAGTCCCAAAAATAATATAAAAGTGGATAATAAAGCCCAATAATTTCCAAAACAGTAGATAATATAGCATGGAGCAATCAAAAACTATAGATATGTTGGAGACGTATCAAACATAAACATGATCAAGGGGAGGCCTAATTTGCAAATATGGAGAGGGGTGTGGGTATCCTTTTTCAAAATTGCCATAGTTTCCTTCCTATCCGTCAGATATAAACCGGGCGGCCTATATTGCAGGATGGCAGGCACACCATCATCAACAACTCCGTTTTTGAGTAGAGATAAAATATATTATATGTAGTATAACATGGTCATAACCACACCATGTGTATCACCGTTATATATATATATTCACACATGTGTCGGTTTAAAACACTATGATAAATTCTTTAAATATCCGAATTCGCTTTTTATAATGAAGTATGATCTCTATTCGTCTTTTACACCCACACAATCCTCTTATCTTTGTAGCTAGCTAGCGCTAACTTTCTCTCGTGCATGCACACGCCCGCATCCCTCTCACCCTCCCTCAGCATTCTCTATCTCCATCGCACAAATTTGTCTTTTCACTTTAGGTCATTCACCCAAGGTGTGTGTAGGCCCCTCAGCTCCTTCTTTACGGCACACATCGATCTATATGCCTCTCTAGCCAGGTGTGCCTAGCACAAAACACAAGCTTCCCCTCTTCTCTTATCACCGTCCATGCCTCACTCCCACCATTCTTTTCATCGATCTCGTACTCGCACACTCCTCCCCCCTCGATATAGTATGACTCCCGCACCACCTCCTAGATGCATCCCTCTCTCTCTATCCTTCTCCCCGTGCCTCATTTGCTTCTAACACAAACATGTATGTGTACCGATCGATCTCCCAACATATACCTAGGTCGACTTTAACTACCCCCCCCCCATCGATCGATGTACCTCACAAGTTATGGCTCTCCTTTCTCTCACAAAGGACGATTGATCTTCCTATGTAGTTATGTCTGCTTACCACAGCCATATCGTCCCCCTCCATATTCGTGCATGCCTCCTGACCCATCTCTCACATGCACATGCACAGACAGGCAGCCATCCCCTCTCTTATTGATATTGCAGGTGTGCCCTTCGGTTGTCTAGCAAGCCTATCCCACCATTTGTTAGAAGCAACTCCACTACCACCCCTCCAACACTCTAGCTCTGTCTCTCTCCCAACCTTATTCCTCTCCTACACATATGCATGTATGCCGATCGATCTCCCTTAATACATGAGGTAGGCCTCTCTCCTCCTCCACACATATACCAGCCATTGTACCTCTATAGTTAATTAGGCCTCCCTCCCCCACCACCACACACCAATAGTCGAGCGCTGCATGTAGGTATCCATGCCATAAAGACAAACTGCACCTATCCCCTCTCACGTTCCAGTAGGCCAGCCACTCTATATCTTTGACGTGGGTGAGGGAGTCTTGGATTAGGGTGTATCCAGACAGCAGGATTATATCCATTGGCCGGACTATTGGACTATGAAGATACAAGATTGAAGACTTCGTCCCGTGTCCGGATGGGACTCTCCTTGGCGTGGAAGGCAAGCTTGGCAATACGGATATGTAGATCTCCTTCCTTGTAACCGACTTTGTATAACCCTAGCCCCCTCCGGTGTCTATATAAACCGGAGGGTTTAGTCCGTAGGACCAACAACAACAATCATACCATAGGCTAGCTTCTAGGGTTTCGCCTCTTCAATCTCGTGGTAGATCAACTCTTGTAATACTCATATCATCAAGATCAATCAAGATGGAGTAGGGTTTCACCTCCGTCAAGAGGGCCCGAACCTGGTGTTGGGGATATCACTACTGGGCGTAAACCGGCCTATCTGGGTCGGGTTAACTTCGTCAGTAGTTAAGTATGTTAAAGCCCAAGAAGGCAGATGAGGGCTCAAGGCCCATAGTCGGTTCAAGGCCTGTAGCCGTAAACCAGCGTTGGTATTTAACTTGTACTGTAAGATTAGGAATAAGTAGAGACCAAACCGGACACATCTATGAGCCGGTATTGGGACTCTGTGAACCGACGGGCGTCACCCGTGTATATAAGGGGACAACCCGGCAGCGGTTCAAGGACAACAGACAACAACTCGAGACATAGGCGAAGCTTGTTTGCTCCGTAGTCATCGAAACCCCATCAATCCCATCACAACTAGACGTAGGCTTTTACCTTCATCGAAGGGGCTGAACTAGTATAAACTCTCTTGCGTCCCTGTGTCCGCTTTAACCCCTTCAAGCTAACCCGTCGCGATGGCTCCACGACTAAGTCCTTTCTCTAGGACATCTGCCGTGACAAAACCACGACAGTTGGCGCCCAACATGGGGCTATCGCACGATGGTTTCAAGTTCTTGGAGGGCCGCTTTGAAGGACTCGAGGGCTACGCTATGGGCCGGATGACTAAGAGTTGTCGCGGCAAGCTCTACATCGATGATGCAGGCTGGGGCCCCGAGGACGGCTCAGTTGAGTATGGGTACCAGGTCCCCTTTGGTGGCATACACGTTTTCATCGGCAAGATCGGTGAACCGGGCCCTGAGCCGGACATCTGCACCGACCTCGTCAAAACGGCTCATCGTGCGCGGTCCGCCCGGGTTAAACCGGCCGTGAAGCATGCCTTCGTGGGAGTTATCCATGGAGGAAGTTACGAGGATGGATTGGAATCTCGCGGCGAGACCGTCGTTTATTCCGGCGATGAGTCATCAACCGGAGAAACCGAATCTCTATATCAGCTACAAGATGGCCGGATTGGGGGCTATTCCGACGGCGACAGTATTCCGGACCCCTCTGATCTACCCAACCGAGTTGGAATATTCATGGCCGGCACACAAGCAGCGCTTCATTCTTTGACCGCCGCGCCAATAACCAACGGTTCAGCAGCAGCGCCAGCTGCCGGGGCAGGAAGCTCTGCACGCCCGCCGGCTCAAGTTCTATCAGATCTATTTGATGCATTGGCTGCGCTTATGGCAGAAGCTAATCCGGCGGATCAGGAAGTCCACAACGCGGAGATTGCAAAGGTGAAGGAACGGATCACCCAGGCCAAGGCGGACCTGGCAGCTGAGAATGCCAGGATGACCACAGAGCGGGCCGCTTTAGACGCACAAGCCTACAGGCTCATGTTGGACCAGAACGCGTCGCATGAAGTCACGAGGAGGATTGTCCATGAGGAGGAAGTACTGATCCCGTTTGCCTTCGGTTTTCGAGGCCAGAGACCTTTTCAACACCCCAGGAGCAGGAACCAGTAATCCGCTGGAGGGGAACCGGGTGGAAGCTCCTGGGACCGGTGCGCCGGTTCAGCCCCGTCCGATGAATCCGCCTCGTCAAAACAGTATTATACCTCAGGCTGTCTCAACACCTCCGGGTCAGTACGCCAACCCAATGCACAATCTGGTTGCCGCTGCTGCACGGCTGGAGGCCATTCCAATTGAAGGCGACTCACCGCAGGCAATAGAGACGCGACGGGTCAAGGAGCTTCTTAGGACAGCTTTGGACCAATAGGAAGCATACTCATACAGCCGCGACCGGATCCACTCAACCCCTCGCCCAAGCCGGAGCTGTAGCAGGCGTATGGATGAACCGGCAGTGTCAAGCAATGAACGACGTGGAGCACCCCGCGGCAACAACCCGGCGGGTGGTGCTGATAACGCTCAGGAGGTGGTGGACCGGGCCCGAGCTCACAGGGAGGCCGAGTTAGCCGCACAGTATCAGGCTCGGCAGCTTACGCCGGTTCGTCCAACTATCTCGGTCGAACCCGGTGTTACTTCTAGTTCTTTGGGGGTGCCTTGCCTTGTCCCCGCTTTACGCAATGTGCACCTGCCCAAGGATTTCAAGGGCCCGCGCAAGGTACCAAATTACACGGCGGATCAACCCCCAGAGACGTGGGTGGAGAGCTATGAGATGGCCATGGAGATGCTTGATGTCGATGATGCAGCATGTGCGAAGTACTTCACCATGATGCTTGAAGGAACGGCCCGCACTTGGTTAAAAAGCTTACCGGCCAACTCTATCAGTTCATGAGCCCAATTACGAGCCCGGTTTATCAGTAATTTCAAGGATACATGTAAGCAGCCTATGTCGATAGTGGACCTAGCTGCCTATGTCCAGGAGGAAGGAGAATCAACGACTCATTGGGTGCGCCGGGTCTCACAAGTGTTGCATTCATTAGACCGCATCAACGCTGACACCGCAGTCTTAACCTTAGAAGGCAACTGCCGGTTTGGGCCCCTAAAGCTAAAGTTGGGACGGATGGAGCGCCATAGAACTGACATGGGGACCCTCATGGCCGCTTTGGTAAAGTATGCTGATTTTGATAGTACCAAGGATCACGAATCTGCTGACGACAAGGCAGGGAAGGGAAAGAGGAACAACAATTCCAAAGGTCAGCAGCATCACTTGGCAGGCAATGGTGGTGGAGGCAAGCGTAAAGCGGATGGTAACATGGACTTTGTGGCTAACACCAACGCGCAGGACAAGGGCCAGCAATGCAGGGGTAAACCGCCAAATCGCAATGGAGCACCCAACCCTAACCCGGACCGCCTAAATTATCTACTGAGCCAGCCCTGTCCAGGACATGGTACGAAGGAGGTGCCAGCAAACCACCTTTGGAAGGATTGCTTCATTATGCAGGAGTTCAAGAATTCTAATGCTTTCCGATATGATCACGGCTCCGGCGGTGGCTCAGGATCCGGGCTGGGTTACGGTGGAGGAAATTCCGGTTTAGGATTTAATGGTAATCCGGGCGGACATAATAATCAAAATAATCAGAACAACCAGGGTGGTTACAACCAACAACAGCAACAGTCAGGTTACCAGAGCAACCCAAAGCAGTTGAATAGTGGGCAGTACCATGTCTTCACCACTAGCTTGGACAAGCGAGACCGGAAGGTTCAGAGGCGTGCAGTCAACTCTGTTGAACCGGCCGTGCCCCGTTATCTACGCTGGTCTGAACAGCCAATCATATGGAGCAGAGAGGATCACCCTCCCCAGGTTGATAATACGGGTCAGTTGGCTCTGGTGGTGGCGGCTCAGGTGGGAGGTTACAATTTCACCAAGGTGCTCATGAATGGAGGGAGCAGCATTAATATCTTGTACTATGAGACCTTCCAGCATATGGGACTAACAGATAAAAATCTCAAACCGTCCAATACGATGTTGCACGATGTGGTACCTGGCAAGTCAGCATATCCTATTGGTAAGATAGCTCTGGAAGTGGCCTTTGGAGATGATCATGATTCCAGGTCGGAGACATTGACGTTTGAAGTGGTGAAAATCCAAAGTCCATATCACGCCCTGTTTGGGCGACCGGCCTACTCCAAGTTTATGGCACGGCCCTGTTATGTGTATTTGCAGCTCAAAATGTCGGGTCACAAGGGGACAATAACGGTTCACGGAAGCCGTAAAATCACTTTGGAGTGCGAGGAAGGAGATGTGGCCTACGAGAGTCGGTTTGTGCCACCGAGGAGCTGAAGTATTATAAGGACAATGTTGATCCGGCAGACATGACTCCATTAAAGAAGCCAACTATGGAGCATGATCCGGCCCTGAAGTTCAAATCGGCAGCAGAAACTAAGCTTGTTGACTTCGTACTTGGCGATTCGTCCAAGCAGTTCAGTATCAGTGCCAACTTGGATCCGAAATAGGAAAGCGTGCTCATCGTATTCATCCATGAGAATCGGGACATTTTTGCATGGAAGCCCTCTTACATGCCAGGTGTACCGAGGCAACTCGCTGAGCACACCCTCAATGTGGATCCTAAATACAAACCGGTGAAACAGTTCCTCCGCCGGTTTAACGAAGAAAGACGCAAGGCGATTGGAGAAGAGGTAGCCAGTCTCTTAGCAGCTGGCTTTATTGTTGAAGTTTTTCACCCGGAGTGGCTTGCCAATCCGGTGCTGGTCCTTAAGAAAAACGGCACCTGGCGCATGCGTGTGGATTACATAGATCTTAATAAGGCTTGTCCAGCAGATCCTTTTGCCCTCCCCCGTATTGATCAAATAATTGATGCTACGGCGGGTTGTGAGCGTTTAAGTTTTTTGGATGCATATTCTGGCTATCATCAGATCAAAATGGCAGTTAAGGACCAGGAGAAGACAGCATTCATAACTCCCTTTGGAGCCTTCTACTATGTGTCTATGCCCTTTGGGCTCAAGAGTGCCCAGGCAACTTATCAACGGTGTGTACAAAATTGTCTTCACAAGCAGATTGGCCGTAATGTACATGCTTACGTGGATGATATCGTGGTTAAGTCCAGGGAGAAGGAGACTCTGGTTGACGATTTGAAGGAAACCTTTGATAACCTGAGGACGTACAAGATGATGCTTAATCCGGCCAAGTGTGTTTTTGGTGTACCGGCAGGCAAGTTATTGGGTTTTCTGGTGTCCAACAGGGGAATTGAGGCTAATCCGGAGAAGATCACAGCCATCACCTCCCTGGACAAACCGAAGTGTATCAATGATGTTCAATGCCTGGCAGGCCGGATTGCCGCGTTAAGCCGGTTTATCAACCGCCTTGGTGAGAAGGAAATCCCTTTGTATCAGATGTTGAAGAAGACGGATCAGTTCGTCTGGAGTTCCGCTACTGATGAAGCGTTTGAGGACTTAAAGCGGCAATTGGCCAATCCACCTGTGCTCGCTGCTCCCATTGACAAGGAGCCATTACTGCTATATGTTGCTGCTAATGCTCGTGCGGTCAGCGTGGCTATTGTGATGGAGCGAAAGCAGGCAGGTAAGGAGCATCCGGTTCAACGTCCGGTCTATTATATCAGCGAGGTACTCATTGAGTCCAAGCAAAGGTATCCGCATTGGCAGAAGCTGGTGTATGGAGTTTTTATGGCAAGCCAGAAGCTTAAGCAATACTTCCAAGGGCACCCAATTACAGTGGTCAGTTCTGCTCCTTTGCGGGATATCATCCAGAACCGGGAAGCGACTGGCCGGATTGCCAAGTGGGCTATAGAGCTTGGGCCGCACGGATTGAAGTATGTGCCTCGGACGGCAGTTAAGTCTCAAGCACTTGTTGATTTCATCAATGATTGGACGGAAATGCAAGCACCTGAAGAAAAGCCGGATCACACATATTGGACCATCCATTTCGACGGATCCAGGCAATTGGAAGGCTCGGGGGCTGGAGTCGTATTAACTTCCCACGAGGTGATAAGTTTTGTTACGTTCTCCGCTTAATGTTCCCTTGTACTAACAATGCAGCTGAGTATGAAGCCTTGCTCCATGGTCTCCGGATGGCTAAGGAATGAATCTATGTCGATTTAAGTGCTTCGGTGACTCGGACCTCGTGGCTCAACAAGTATCTGGCACTTGGGACTCCAAGGACCCACTCATGGCAGCATATCGTCATGAGGTGGATATTGTTGCAGGTCACTTTAAAGGTTATCAGGTGGACCACGTGGACCGACGGAAGAATGAAGCAGCGGACGCCTTAAGCCGGCTAGGCTCTCAGCGTAAGCCCGTCCTGCCCAATGTTTTTCTGGATGTGCTGCACAACCCGTCGGTCAAGCTCCCTGGTGAAGCGGATTTGGCTATTCCTGATCCGTAGGCTCAATTCGTGGCAGCTCTTCATGTCATTCCGGATTGGACACTTCCTTACCTGGCGTACATGAACCGGGGCGAGTTACCAGAGGATGAGACTCTGGCCCGATAGATAATCCGGCGGTCCAAGTCCATGACTATTGTCAATGGCGAGTTGCATCATTGCAGTGTATCAGGGGCGTTTCAACGTTGTGTGTCTCCTGAAGAAGGCTGTGAAACTTTGCGTGAGATCCACGAAGGAGATTGTGGTCACCACGCCGGTTCAAAGTCTTTGGTAGCTAAAGCGTTTCGCCATGGCTTCTATTGGTTAACTACTCATGCTGATGCGGAGGATCTGGTCAGACGATGTGACAGTTGCCAAAAGTTTTCAAGACGTGCTCATGTGCCGGCTCAAGAATTGAGAATGATTCCAATTACTTGGCCGTTTGCGACTTGGGGGCTAGATATGGTTGGGCCTTTCAAAAGGTCCAAAGATAAGAAGACCCACCTCCTGGTGGCGGTTGACAAGTTTACAAAGTGGGTGGAGGCAGAACCTGTTAGCAAGTGTGATGCGGCCACGGCGGTTCAGTTCATCAAAAAAGTGATTTTCCGGTTTGGCTTTCCACACAGTATCATCATAGATAATGGTACCAATTTGTCCAAGGGTGCCATGAAGGAGTTCTGCGAACGGGAGCACATCCGGCTTGACGTTTCATCAGTGGCACACCCACAGTCCAATGGTCAAGAAGAAAGGGCTAATCAAGAGATCTTGAAAGGCATCAAGACCCGGCTTATGGTTCCTTTGCAGCGAACACCGGGTTGTTGGGTCGAAGAGTTACCATCTGTGTTATGGAGCATCAATACTACACCCAACAGATCAACAGGATACACACCGTTCTTCATGGTTTATGGAGCGGAGGCGGTTCTCCCCTGTGATATCCGTCATGATTCACCTCGTGTGGCGGCTTATGTTGAAGCGGACAATGAGACAGCACAGCAAGACGCTTTGGACCTGTTGGATGAAGAACGTGACATAGCAGCTGCCCGCTCGGCGATTTACCAACAGGATATTCATCGTTATCACAGTCACCAAGTCAGAACCAGAACCTTTCAGGAAGGATATTTGGTGCTTCGGCTCATCCAAGATCACGCTGATATGCATAAGCCATCCCCACCTTGGAAGGGACCTTTCGTGGTCAGCAAGAATTTGCACAATGGGTCATACTATCTAATCGATATTCGAGAGCATAAAGACTCACGTACATCAGAGGAGGAGACCAACAGGCCGTGGAACATAGCTCATCTTTGGCCTTACTATACCTGAGCCATTGGCTCTACTTATTTACATATTACGACAATGTATATGTTATGATTAAATATAATAAACCGGAACCTCAGCTAAAGCGGGGTATTTGTCCTTTTACATCATGTGTGGTTACACAGAGTTGTTCTAAAGCGGCATCCGGTTTACCCCTTGAGTTAGCTTTTCAAAGCATCATGTTATATCACTTGGGGGCTTGGTCGTGTCTGAACCAATGCAACACCTCTTGATAGGCGAAAGCCACCAGATCACTTGGGGACTTGGTCACGTCTGAACCAGGCACGCCTCTTGATCGGCCTTAGGCCACAGAATCACTTGGGGGCTTGGTCAAACCCGAACCATTGCCACGCCTCTTGATCGGCATAAATGCCATGGTTTCATTTGGGGACCTGGCTGACTTGAACAATAGCTACACCTATCGGGAGCTTGGTCATGTCCGACCATGCTAACGCCATCTAATCGGCTCAAATAAGCCTCTTTTTGCAAACAGTTTTATCATTGCCTTTGCTTCACATTTTTTTCTTTGAAAGATATTTCTTTCTTTTTGTTGCGTTTTTAAACCGACAAAGTTTTAAGCCGGTTCAAACTATCAATTGACGGAACACGGTTCATTTTTAATCCAGAGACTATTTGCCCGGTTTGATTTTTTGTTAACATCCTATTACGGAGTAACACGGTGCTTTATTATAACCCGACACGGTTTACATGGTAAACCGGCATTATATATATACAGGAGCTGCTATCTCCTCCAACAATGTGGGTTTATGAAACCTCCGTTTCAAGATTGGCTAAGCCAACTTCATGCCCAACGATGGCAGGTATCGTGTATCTCAAAGATTTGATCATATGCTTACATTTCTGATATTTTGATTTCACATATGCAGACATCATACTCCGCCTGACGGTACAACCGTGGTGGCACTTTAAGATTTTTATATTGCAGAAAATACTTTGGAAAGTTCATCACCCAAAGGAAGAACAAGTTGCAGTAATTATGCACGAAGGCATATCAAAATCAAGAGTATCGGCTGGCCTATTACAAGGCAACACGGTGCCCAAAACAAGATCATTGTTTTTTCAAAGGAGAAGCAGTTTAAACCGGCTTCCGGTTCAAGCTTGGCCACCAGCCTGGCCTAATGGTTGTGGGTCATCCCGCGCCACTTCAACTTCAGTTTCTCAACCCAGCGGCTGGAAATCAACAGTTGTCCAGTCGATTCCCATTAATGCTCGAAAGATAGCTTCATCATGGATCAGCAACGACGGTTCAATATCGGGAGCGTAAGTATGCTTACGGATTGGAGGGATAAGATTTTTCACTTCATGAATTGGTGCAGCTACTCGCTTGTTTTGATTGTCATATTGGGCTTGATAATGAGACAAGTCTGCTTCTTCAGCCAATTGACAAGCTAGCGGACGCACCTCCCGGTTTATTGCTCGCAGATCCACTTCACTAAACTCTGACCCATCTTCCTTCAAGCTGGGATAGCCCTGAGCCGCTTCAATAGGATCAAAATCCGGCACCCAAGCTTTTGCCCGGATTAAGGCATTGATCGCACCAGTTCGAGCAGCAGATTTCTTCAGCTCTTCAACCCGGGCAGGAAGCACCGACAGTTTCGTCAGAGTGTCCTGAATCAATGTGGGCGCCGGTTTGTTGTGGGATGCAGTACAGATGATACGTTGTGCACCAGTGTACAGTTGTTCGATCAACGTATAGGCGGCTTTCAATTTCTTCCGCACATCTGACCCCAAATGACCAATTCGTGTCCCTGAAATATCACAAAGGGTTAACAAACCGGCAGCTCTATAAGACGGCAGAATCAATTCAGAAATCAAACCAGCTTAAAAAATATAGCAGTGGTCATGGCATGCACGTGCCGCTTTATGCTCGTCAGTTCGTCCACCCCCGGTTTTAGTGCAGCCTCGGCGTCTTCTGCTCGCTTGGTTAAAGCGGATTTTTTAGTAACCCAATCCGCCCGCTCCTTATTGAAATCCTTCTTAAGTTGTTCCATGACGCTTAAGGCGCTGGTCAACTCCTCTTTTGCTTTTGAGGTTTCAGTCTATTGGGACTTCAGATTTTCTTGCAGATCGGCAATTTGGTTCTCTTTTGTCTTCAGCAGCCTGCATACAGACAATTATATGATTCAGCAAGCAGTGCAAGAATTGATGCACCAACCACATAACAAGTTATGCACTTGGCGCTTCGGGGCTAATGCGTATTCGATCTTCCTATTTCAACTGATTACAAAGTCCCAAGCTCAATACAAGTATTCAACTTGGCACTTGGGGGCTAATGGCTATTTGTTCAAATAAGTTCTGATGCGGCGATATTAATTACTTAAGTCCCGGTTTAACTACACTAAGTTGAACCGGCCCTTGGGGGCTACATCAGCGAATTTCGAGGCATTAAGATTTATATTAGTAAGTCCCGGTTTGAAAGAAGATTAGAAACCGGCCCTTGGGGGCTAGGAGAGTCAGCGAGAATTGAAACATACAAGAAGGAAAGAGCATATGGAAGTTACCTCATATTTATCTTTCATCATGTTAACCAGACCGGCTTCATAGTCACGACTGGTATACAGCTAGTTCAGATAGCCGGAATGGATGTCTTGGGCGTTCAGAGCAGCGTAAGTCGCCGGATCAACATTCCACTTGCCTTTGCCAAAGGCAGCAAATTCTTCCTTCGCAGTATGTTTAGACAAAGCGACAGGATTGCTTGGCTCTGTATGGCCAATGCTAGTAATAACAACTTCATCATCCTTGGCGTCGCCGGTTTGCACTGGGGCCATTGGCTTACCAGTAGGCTTTGTTGGATTGGTGGATTTCTCAATCCGGATGGGGCTTGTAGGCTGGTTGACAGGACTTGAGGTATCAACAGGCCTCTCTTCAGCAATAAGATCGTCATCTCGCTGCGGTGGATCATTGGGTATATCTTCAGGAATAGCCGCTTCAAGATCTGGTGTTTTACCCGGTTCTGGGACGGCATCCTCCTCGGCCGCTTTATCCAGGCGAGCCTTCTTGCTCGGCCTAGGCTTGGCCCTAAAAGGAATAACAAATTCAAATACAGCATATGTTCCAAGGTGATGTACCAGAAATGTTGTGATAAAGTATAGCTTACCCAAGCACCGTTTTGAGCGGTGGCAGCTGAGTAGCCGATGATTCGCCAGAGGATGAGTGGGAAGAAACCTGATAATCGGAGTCAGATGGATTAAGAGGTTGACGAAAACAGCCCGCTTTAGGACAAGCACTGACAAGCAAATTAGAGACCTTCTGAACGGCGTTTCTGAACCGGACTGTTCGGTAAACCGGTGGAGGTAACTACCTGGCCGCTGTGCCGGGTTGTGCGGCGAGCTTCGTGCTGTTGGGTCTTCATAAGAAATTTGGGATCCAAGTAAGCAAGAGGATGAGAAAATTTAACTTTCCGGTTTGCCTGACGGATTTTTAGTGAAGGCAAAGGTTCTGAATCGGAAGAGAGAATAATTACCTCTGCAGCATCAGCATGGCTGGCTTCGGCATCATCCTGACAAATATCACCATCAATAAGATGCATGAAAAATAAGCCAAGTGAGTCAAGCCCTACCTCAAGGTCCGGATTATCCACATCATCATCAGGGGCCGGATTAGAGGATGCAGTGGTTCTTTCCTGTGGCAGTCTTCTTCACAGCTTTAGTCTTTTGCCGGGTTGATCTTTCCGGTTCTTGGTTTCTGGTTTCTCTGCGGCAGTTTCTTGCTCCAAAACGGATCATTGCCCTGTTACTACAGACATGATATTAAACAATGACCAGATATATCAATAACAGGTTCAGTAAAAAGAAAAAATCAAATCTTACAGCTGGCGGTTTGTTGTGCACAAAGGGAAGCAGCCGGTTTTAGCACAGATGTTCCGGTTCATTCAGCATTTTATTCACAGCCTCTGTGATTTCTTCGTCGGTGAGCTGGATGTTAGCATGTCGCAGTGGGTCATCAACACTGCCAGTATACTCGCACATCAAACCGGAGCGCTGACTAAGGGGCAGTATGCTCCACGATATCCAACAGCGAGCGAGATCAACCCCTGTTAAACCGTTGGCCATGAAGGCTCTGAGCTTGGACAGTTGAGGAGCGTATTTGCTTCTCTCCTTGGCAGTCAACCTTTGCGGAAAGGGGTGTGTATTGCTAAGCCGCTCCGGACGAAAGCCAGGCAAAGGATTTTCACCAGCAGGGGAGGTGTCTTTGCAATAGAAACATGTTTGATTCCATTCTTTGGGGTGGCTGTGCAGTTTGGCGTGAGGGTATGTGACCTCTTTCCTTTTCTGAATCGCCACACCGCCCAATTCCGTAATGGAACCGTCAGAAAACTCAGTACGGCGGTTTAGGTGGAAACAGTCTCTGAACAATTCCACTATGGGCTCCTTTTGAAAGAATACCTCACAGAGCACTTGGAAGTGACACATGTTTGTAACAGAATTGGGGCCAGTGTCTTGTGGATGGAGTTGAAAATCGGCTAAAACGTCCTGGTAAAATTTAGAACCGGGCGGCTTAAAGCCCCGGGCTAAGTGATCTACGAAAACGACGACCTCTCCTTCTTGAGGTGTGGGAGGGCATTCTTTGCCAGGAGCCCTCCAATGGATGGTATCTTTGCTGCCTAAGGCGCCAATCAGGACTAAATCGTCCAGTTGAGCCTCTGTGACGCGAGAAGGAACCCAGTTGCACTCATATACTTGCTTGGCCATGATGAAATCTACAAGGTAGGTGATCCCGGTTCAAAAATGCATTGATTAAGGTACATTGGTATGTGCAATGTTAAACCGGAGACAGATCTATCTAAACCGGAGTTTTATGAAGCAACAACATCTGGCGGTTCAACAAGGGGACTAATGGTATATACCGGTTTGGCAATTTTTTCTACAAAGTTAAACCGCCTGGTCTAAACATTGAAGCAGATGAGTAAGTTTACATAAACAGATTTCATAAGACTTCTCTACAGCGACGGATCTGAAGCAAGTTCAGAAAATAAGGAAAATATTCAAGGTTCAAAAAAGAACAGTACTGAATCAATGGGCAGAGATACATATAGATCTATGGTCTTGAGGCATGAAACTGAAGGCGGATGCTAAAAACTACCGCTACACAGAGTAAGGATTCATAGATGCATCTAGGAGTTATCGTATGAACACAAAACAGGCGATGAACACTAGAAGAACATGAAACCCTAGAGCAGATCTATGTTGAAAAGAACAGAAGACTTACTGGAGATGAGAAAGACGCGGAAGGTTGCCGCGGTGCTCTGGTGTGCCTAGGTTGATGCAGCGGCCAAGGTTGATGCAGAGGTTGACGGTGGCGGCGGAGCTCCGAAGCTGGGCGACGTGAGGAAGACGAAGCACAAGGGCACGAAGGGGAAAAAGAAATGACCCTTCGGTCCTATTTATAAGGCAAGGGATAGGAGTCCGGCGCGAAAATCAAGGGACCGTGGGTTTGGAAACGAAGATGTCGCCTTAATTGTCGCAGACCTATTAAGGTCCTTTATAACAGGTGATGTCACGCTGGTTTACAACGACCAGAGAAGATGACATCACGGCGGTTCAACAAATTACAAGAAGATATTGAAGATGAAGATTTTGGCTAAAGGATTGACATGAACATGTTCAAATCAATCTGGGGCCTAATGTTGGGGATATCACTACTAGGCGTAAACCGGCCTATCTGGGTCGGGTTAACTTCGTCAGTAGTTAAGTATGTTAAAGCCCAAGAAGGCAGATGAGGGCTCAAGGCCCATAGTCGGTTCAAGGCCTGTAGCCGTAAACCGGCGCTGATATTTAAACTTGTATTGTAAGTTAGGGATAAGTAGAGACCAAACCGGACACATCTATGAGCCGGTATTGGGCTCTGTGAACCGACGGGCGTCACCCGTGTATATAAGGGGACGACCCAGTGGCGGTTCAAGGACAACAGACAACAACTCAAGACATAGGCGAAGCTTGTTTGCTCCCTGGTCATCGAAACCCCATCAATTCCATCACAACTAGACGTAGGCTTTTACCTTCATCGAAGGGGCCGAACTAGTATAAACTCTCTTGCGTCCCTGTGTCCGCTTTAACCCCTTCAAGCTAACCCGTCGCGATGGCTCCACGACTAAGTCCTTTCTCTAGGACATCTGCCGTGACAAAACCACGACAACTGTGGATAGTCTTACTACCAAAGCCACATGACATGATTATGATTGAAATCCCAATGACTCCCACACACAAAAAAAACACGGCATGCTTGTCACACGAATGTAGGAATGTATAAAAGGTTATTTCCCTCTCGTTGAACATAATGGGAGGGTTGTGTAGCTGGTTAGCCTGTTCGCTCATCAAACTTGAGGTCTCGGGTTCGATAACTACACTTGAGAATAATTTGTGCCAGGAGGATTCTTTGACTGGTCAAAATGTTTTCTAGGGTTTGCACGCTTCACACTCTCTCTCCAGTATATATATATATATACATGCTGGAGCCTCAGCGCTTGTAGTTGCTCTCTTCACACTCTCTCGCCCTCTCCCGCTGGAGCCTCAGCGCTTGTAGTTGCTCTCTTCACACTCTCTCGCCCTCTCCAGATCTAAACAAGACTTGTTTGGCCTCTCTCCCCTCACTGCTGCTCAAAGAGCCGGCAGGATCGGTCCGCCGGGAAGGGAAGGAGGCTTAACGTTGTCGCCATCGGCGAGGGACTACCGGCGCAGCTGTTCACTTTCCACCCAGCGGCGGCGTGGGAGGGCCTCCGACCCCTTCTTCTTCGCCGCCGTCCCGTCGCCCACCGAACCACGTCCCAAGAACCTTAAGGTATAATTTACTTACTCCACATGCATTGCTCTAGCTGCATGTATACCATGAATCTAGGACGTGGTTCAAAGAGGAAAGGAGTGGGGGAAAGTAGTGGGAAAAGTTGTATATAGCATGAATCTAGGACGTGGTTCAAAGAGGAAATGAAGGGGGAAAGTTATATAGCATGAATCTAGGACGTGGTTCAAAGTGGAAAGGAATGGGGGAAAGTAGTGGGGAAAGTTGTATCGCATAAATCTAGGATGTGGTTCAAAGAGGAAAGGAAGGGGCGAAAGTACTAGTTCAAAAAGGAAAGGAAGGGATAAGGCTGTAGAGTTTGAGCAGGACTAGACTTGTTGCGCTCACATAGGGAAAGGTGTCTAAAGATAACAAAACTGGGACCAACACAAATATGCTCCTTGGTTGTTTGTTGTTTTTTGCAATAGACTGTGCATGACCACAGTACATCGGTAGATGCACATGGTGCTGGTGCGTCCACTGTCCCGTGCAACTCATTAGCTGTTGTTAATCTAAGGCCCTGTTTGGTTAAAAACTCCCTAGTCCCTACTTGCTTGGTTCCAGGGACTAAACATGGACTAGAGGTTATTAAATGACATGCTAAAAGACCATGTTACCCCTAGTAATGAACTAATAGAGACAACGTGCGATGCGTGGCAGGGGAAACTGTTGGAAAAAGTCCCAAAAAGACTCCCTCAGGGTCTTCTTTCTTTAGTCCCAAATGCCCACTTTTAGTCCGTAAAAGTCCCTCCTGTTTGGTTTAGATGAGACTGACACGGAGTTTTTTTAGTCCCTACTCCAAAATGTCCCTGTAAACAAACACCCTCTAATAATACCGCTGGAAAATTGATGCAATGCCACAGTTAAAAGCAAATTACATGTTTAACAAATTTTATTGTTAATATAATCTCTATGTTAATATTAATCAATGCCACCGTTTGAGAAATGCTACTGTCTTGCTTTCTTTCCCATTTAGATAAGGTAGATGCTTCTTTTTGTTGGCTTCTGTCTCATCCACCATTATTGACCACTAATTGTTTCCTTTGCACCTCTGTGTAAACAGGGTTATCTACTTCACCTCGTTGCCATTGTGACCTTTTGTTGCACTGCAAAAAACACTTCTGTTTTAAGAGTGTTTTGTGCAGTTCAACCAAAATGTCACACCGACAACGTTGCTTGATTGCTTGATCTTAATGGAGATCTTACTTCCTATCCGTTAAGGCGAATTTGGTTCAGATCTTCTTCTTGTGAGTTGTTTGAATTCCGCATCACGAGAGGTCAGTACTAGCCTTCTTTCACGTGATTCTGTAGCGTGCTTTCATATGTTGTTCTACTTGTACGATAATGTTGCTTGATTTTAGTGAACTGCACAAATGGAGACAAGACTTCCAATCTATATGTGCACCGTAATATCCCATTGAGGTACGATAAGGATATTTCACAATTGCTGGCCTATATTTTGCCACTTTCATTAGAAAATTAAGTTTAGTACTATACTTGTGCTCCCTAATTGACATGCCAAATCTTACATTGAAGGCGAAGCTTGTCTGTTATTGAACCAAGTGATGAAGGGGAAGAACAAGCGGAAGAAAATTAGGGATGCTAGCATTTAGTAGTCCTCTTGTCTTTGCACAATAGGATCATCTTCCTCTGAAGAATAATATGGAGTACGTGAAGTGACTAGTTCTGATTATGCCAGGATGAAGAAGCCCTGTCTATCTTCTCATCAGAAGGAGCAGTTGAAGGATGGTTACATTACTCCCCACAAGACCAAACTAACTTCAGCTCGGAAGGACTGACAAATCTCCATTTTTTGCTGTGATGCGTGAGTACAATGTTGTTCTAGGATTCTTTCTGGTGAGTTCCATTTTTCTAAAAGTGTGCTCTACATGGACCATGCATGTGCCTGTTGAAACTATCAATTCATAGTACAGTTTGCTTTATACTAATCACTCTTTTGTATTTGTGCAAACAGGGGTGCTCAGCTTGATTTCAATGCGAACTGCACAAAATGTTCATGAATACATCGAATCATTCATTTCCACGACAAGAAAGGAGGTGCTGATAAGTTCAAGGCGTTGCAACATATAAGGGTGAAATCATACAAGCTACGCGCGAATTTGGTTGATTTTGGTGGAACTGCACAAAAAGAACAGCTGGTTTATTTAGCACGAGGTGCCATGTCAATGTCCGAACTGATGGCAAACCCTGCTCATTCCACAATCGTAGGCATTTGATATTTTGGAATGGGACAACCTTGTCAAATTTTGCTCATTGATTTTAGCAAGACATGCGTTTGATATTTTCGAATGGGACATCCTTTGCTGTCAGCAGCGTCAATCAATTTTTTCTTTATTCTTTAGTTGTGAAGTAAATATTGCCTCTGACATCTGAGTCGCTGAGATGCATAATCATCGATTGTTTTGAATGTTCTCTATGAATTGCCAGGCCTGTGTGTTTGATTGCAATGTACAGAAACGCTAAAAAGTTGCTCAAACTCTTTGTACTCCTTCTGTTCCTTTTTACTTTGCACATTGTGAAAGTGCATACTTTTTTGTATAAGATTGGTCAAAGTAGAGATACTTTGACTGCAGACAAAACTTGTATGCAGACTAGAAAGGACCGGAGGGAGTACATGTGAAACTGCTGCAAACAAGGTGATCACCTGATACGTCTCCAACGTATCTATAATTTTTGATTGCTCCATGCTATATTATCTACTGTTTTGGACTATATTGGGCTTTATTTTCCACTTTTATATTATTTTTGGGACTAACCTATTAACCGGAGGCCCAGCCCAGAATTGCTGTTTTTTTGCCTATTTCAGTGTTTCAGATAAACGGAATATCAAACGGAGTCCAAATGGAATAAAATCTTCGGGAACGTGATTTTCTCACCGAACGTGATCCAGCAGACTTGCACCCTGCTGAAAGTGCAACTATCCCTTGGTGGTTTCGGTAATTCATAACAACATATAGCTCATTGAGCTAATGCTATTCCAAGATGATTATTTCAGGAAAGCTCAATGATTGGCATGGCATGGATGTAAAAGTGGAACCCTCAAAATGCTAAGGACAAAGGATTGGCTCAAGCTCAAAAGCTCAAGACTCTTCATTTTATATTTTAGTGATCCAAGATCACATTGAGTCCATAGGAAAAGCCAATACTATCAAGGAGGGATGAGGTGTTGCTTAATGAGCCTCTTGCTTCATGTGCTTAGTGATATGCTCCAAAACAATCAACTACTTTCCCATATCCACATATGACCTAAACCCTAAGCCAAACTCGGTCCTACCGATTCTTCCTATCCGGCGCCACCGAGTTTCACTTGTCATTAGCCACTGCCAAACCCTAGCAATTCGGTTCTACCGATAAGGATCTCGGTCTCACCGAGATGGGATTGCAAACTCTCTGTTTCCCTTTCGTAACTTTTCGGTCTCACCGAAAGAGCGAATCGGTCCCACCGAGATTGCAATGTAAACTCAGTGTTTCCCCTTTGTAACTTTTCGGTCTCACCGAGTTCCACTCGGTCTCACCGAAAGAGCAAATCGGTCCCACCGAGTTCGCCTGACCAACTCTCTGGTTAGATAATTACCAAATTCGGTCTCACTGAGTTTGTGTAATCGGTCTCACCGAGATTACGTTATGCCCAAACCCTAACCATATCGGTCCTACCGAGTTGCATGTCAGTCCCACCGAAAATCTCTAACGGTCACTAGGTTTACATTTTCGGTCCGACCGAGTTTGTTGATTCGGTCCCACCGAGATTGGAAAACTGTGTGTAACGGTTGGATTTTGTGTGGAGGCTATATATACCCCTCCACCTCCTCTTCATTCGTAAAGAGAGCCATCAGAACACACACACCATTCCAACTCATATGTTCTGAGAGAGAACCACCTACTCATGTGTTGAGACCAAGATATTCCATTCCTACCATATGAATCTTGATCTCTAGCCTTCCCAAGTTGCTTTCCAATCTTCTTTCCACTAAATCCAAATCCTATGAGAGAGAGTTGAGTGTTGGGGAGACTATCATTTGAAGCACAAGAGCAAGGAGTTCATTACCTACACACCATTTGTTACTTCTTGGAGAGTGGTGTCTCCTAGATTGGCTAGGTGTCACTTGGGAGCCTCCGACAAGATTGTGGAGTTGAACCAAGGAGTTTGTAAGGGCAAGGAGATCGCCTACTTCGTGAAGATCTACCGCTAGTGAGGCAAGTCCTGTGTGGGCGATGGCCATGGTGGGATAGACAAGGTTGCTTCTTCGTGGACCCTTTGTGGGTGGAGCCCTGTGTGGACTCGCGCAACCGTTACCCTTGGGTGGAGCCCTGTGTGGACTCGCGCAACCGTTACCCTTCGTGGGTTGAAGTCTCCATCAACGTGGATGTAGGATAGCACCACCTATCCGAACCACGGGAAAAACATCCGTGTCTCCAATTGCGTTTGAATTCTCCAAACCCTTCCCTTTACATTCTTGCAAGTTGCATGTTTTACTTTCCGCTGCCTATATACTCTTTGCATGCTTGCTTGAATCATGTTATGATTGCTTGACTTGTCCTAAATTAGCTAAAATCTGCCAAGAAATAAAATTGGGAAAAGGTTAAGCTTTTATTTGGTCAAGTAGTCTAATCACCCCCCTCTAGACATACTTTCGATCCTACACCTGCTCCAACGAACAAAAGAGGTGGTCATGAGGGTGGGGGGCGCCCCCCCTAGGGCGCGCCCCCTGCCTCGTGGGCCCCTCGTTGCTCCTCTGGCGTACTTCTTCCTCCTATATATACACACGTACCCCCAAACAATTAGAACAGGAGCTAAAAACCTAATTCCACCGCCGCAACTTTCTGTATCCACGAGATCCCATCTTGGGGCCTGTTCCGGAGCTCCGCCGGAAGAGGGCCGTCATCACGGAGGGCTTCTACATCATCCTAGCCCCTCCGATGAAGTGTGAGTAGTTTACCTCAGACCTTCGGGTCCATAGTTAGTAGCTAGATGGATTCTTCTCTCTCTTTGAATCAAAAAACAAAGTTCTCCCCCTCTCTTGTGGATATCTAGTCGATGTAATCTTCTTTTTGCGGTGTGTTTGTTGAGACTGATGAATTGTGGGTTTATGATCAAGTCTATCTATGAATAATATTTGATTCTTCTCTGAATTCTTTTATGTATGATTGGTTATCTTTACAACTCTCTTCGAATTATCCGTTTGGTTTGGCCAACTAGATTGGTAATTCTTGCCATGGGAGAAGTGCTTAGCTTTGGGTTCGATCTTGCGGTGTCCTTACCTAGTGACAGAAGGGGCAGCAAGGCACGTATTGTATCGTTGCCATCGAGGATAACAAGATGGGGTTTATTTCATATTGCCTGAATTTATCTCTCTACATCATGTCATCTTGCTTAAGGCGTTACTCTGTTTTTAACTTAATACTCTAGATGCATGCTGGATAGCGGTCGATGAGTGGAGTAAGAGTAGTAGATGCAGAATCGTTTCGATCTACTTGTTACGGACGTGATGCCTATATACATAATCATGCCTAGATATTCTCACAACTATGCTCAATTCTGTCAATTGCTCAAAAGTAATTTGTTCACCCACCGTAGAATACTTATGCTCTTGAGAGAAGCCACTAGTGAAACCTATGGCCCCCGGGTCTATTCTCATCATATCAATCTCCATCACTTTAATCTTGCTTTGCTTTTTTACTTTGCTTTTACTTTTTACTTTGCATCTTTATACCAAAAATACCAAAAATATTATATCTATCAGATCTCACTCTCGTAAGTGACCGTGAAGGGATTGACAACCCCTAATCGCGTTGGTTGCGAGTAACTATCGCTTTGTGCAGGTACGAGGGACTTGAGCGTGGGCTCCTACTAGATTGATACCTTGATTCTCAAAAACTAAGGGAAATACTTACGCTACTCTGCTGCATCATCCCTTCCTCTTCGGGGAAAACCAACGCAAGCTCAAGGCGTAGCATCACCCTGGGAATAATGCTAGTACGTATTGTTTTGCATTTTCATCCAATGTCAATGATACAGGAATTCGAACTAATCAAAATAAATTCATTCATACACGGTCGGATTTCATATAAACATGCTGGATTTCATTACATTTCATACATTCTTCAACTAAAAAGGGGTGCGATGTAGGTATAATTAATTAACCGAAGCTACCCACATTTGTCCCGCTGAGCCGAACAAAAGCTTCACTGACTTAACTGCAGGTGCAGTTGCGTAACTGACATGTGGCCTGTTGGGCCCACGTGTCAGTCAGCCAACTGGACCAGCAGTTTAGTAGAAGCAGCGTTCTTCTCCAGCGCAGCTCTCCAACTCCACGTCGCCGCCAAGAAGCTAACCGGTCGTCAATGATCAACCCGCCTAGCTTGGCTTCAACCGGAGGGTAGCATCGGTGGCCTTACTTGGACCCGAGTGGCGGCGACCTACCGTGTTCTACTCTTCCTCGTTTTCTATGTGGCGCGGCCTCGTTGGCAGCGGGGCGGGGCCTCGGCGGAGCCGGCGATGTCCTATGTCTCGTTGCCGACAGGGTGGGGCCTCGGCTGAGCCGGCGATGTCCTCTGCCTCGTTGTTGGTGGGGCGGGGCCTCGGCGGAGCCGGCGGTGTCCTCTGCCTCATTGTTGGCGCCGCGGGGCCTCGGCGGAGCAGGGCCTCGTCGACGCCAGTGGAGCGGGGACTCGTCGGAGCCGGCATTGTCCTCTGCCTCATCCTCGGTCTCGCCAAACAGCGCCTCTCCCGCTTCATCGCCCTCTTTGCTAGCCTCTTTGTAGGCGGTCGCAGCCTCCGCCACCTGCATGCGGTACCGCAAGTGCTCGAGGCGGCCCTTGCGGGCGGAGCGGTATGAGTCGAGAAGCGCCTCCTGCTCCGCCCGCTCCGCGGCGATCTGCTCCTCCACCTGCAGGTGCTCCTGGAGGAGATGGTGGTTGTAGGCGGCGTCGGCCTGCGCCTCCCGGAACTGCTCCTCACGCATCTGACTCACCCTATCCATATATTGGGCACGGGCCTCGCCGATGGTCATGGTGCAATGCACCGGCGAGGATGGCGCGGAGGAGGGGGTTGGCGCCGGATCGTCGACTACCATGTTCTTCATTGGGATGTCGTCGTCCTCCGGCTACCTGTCGGCTAGCCGGTTGGCAGCAATGGCTGCCATCTCCTTGTGGTCCGTCATCCGCCCGTCCCGAAGAGCGTTGGAGCGCGAGGAAGCCATGGTGGGCAGTAGTGGTGTGGAGAGGAGAAAGGGAATGGATGCGGATGACTGTGGCTATGGCTGGCGCAGCAGTTTATATAGCAATGGTGGGCGGGCGGAGGGACGGACGTGTGGCGCCGGAGTAGCCACCTCGGCAACTGCGTATCATTAATCTGGGCGGAAGATGGACGGACGGAAGGCACTTGTGTCGTTTGAAGGCGGAGCAATTGCCTGCACCGGGAAGCGGGACGGGCGACGCTGACTGTTTCCGGCGGAAAGCGCGCACGGGCGAGGAGATGACTTTACTTGGAGAGGATGACAATGGGGACCCACCAGGTCCATAGCCTCACATATGCAAGTGCCTCCTTATTATTTATATATATATATAACTAAAATTTATTTTGCTTCCTCCTGGTTTCCCGACATCACGGTCCCACACCATTGTCAACCTATGTAGTAGTCAATAAACGAGAGAATTGCACAAGAAGCGGCCGATAGCTGGGACCAAGCAGCTCGAGCAGTATTTGTGTTTTTGAGGTGTGAGCACTGCAGAGTTTTTCGATGTTTAGCCCAGATATTAATTTTTCTCCTTTGAACAACAACGAAAACAGCGCTGCAGGTATTAACTGGGCGGGCTGTGGCCCGTCTAGCCCAGGCCAGATATCCAGCCCAGATATTAATTTTTTTCAAGCTGAAAATGGCTAGCCCAGCTATACTTTTTTTAGGAATATCCAGGCAAGGTCAAGTTGTTATTCTCCGCCCCGCTGGGCTGCAAATCTTTCCTAGGAGGGATGCATTAGGCTTAACAAGAAAATGGGCTTTAAGAAATAATAAATGGGATGTAATTATAAAAACTGGGCAGTAACTATAAAAAAATGCACCAAACACATGATTACTTTATAAAATATTATTTTTGGATATTGAAAATTTTAATTTCATTAATTGTTCCGAGCGCAATGTTTCGTTGGATTTTTACGTAATATAAATTTATATTGAAATTGTATTTAATCTGACTAGAAATTTTGGGATAAAAATATTTCGGATCCCATGAAAATGTGGGAAATTTTATTGAATTTTGTTTTGAACGGTTGGTTGAAATGGGCTGTACTTTTAACAAATTGTAAATGGGTTGTAGTAAATTCCATTAGAATTCAAAAATGGGCTACACATTCTTACAAATCTCAAATGGGCTATAAGTTCTCTGCCACACACTTCTGGCCTTACTAAGTTGACGCGTCCCCTAAAAAACAGAGTTGACGCGTATGCAAGGCTTTGTCAACTTATAGTCAATACACGGTTCTAGCAGCAGTGGCCATTGGATGTCCATCCAACGGATGCCGTGCTTATTCTTGAATCTCGGATATTCTAGCTTCACCTGCCCAAAAAAATGATTCCTCCCCCTGACATCTGGGGCGCACCGTTTTGGAAGCTGGCCTGTGGGCCTACTAAGTTGACGTACCAAGGGCTTTGTCAACTTAGTCAATATAAATGATTCTAGTTGCAGTGACCGTACGATGTCCATCCAACGGCCATCGTGCTTCTTCAACCTCTGGTCTTCTTGCTCCAGCCGCCCAAAGCAACGCCGGTCGTGCCGCCTGCTCCTGCCTCCCGTGGCAGGTTGTGCTGCCGCGGAGGTCTCACCGCCCCCTACTACTCCCACCGATGGCCAGGCCATCCCTCCACTCACCCACACCCCCTGTTATTCTACAGGGACGGTAGTGCAGCCGAACCAGTGAACCCTCGTACTCATCTCCGTGTGTGCATCCACTGCCGTGTCTTCCCCGGCTCCACGTCGTCCCCTTCCTAGGCCTCGCCGTCGTCCACCGCCCTGGTGCTCTCGGAGCGGCGTGGTCAACATGGTCAAGGAACGACTTCCATCGGACGTGGACTGTATGTGGAGAGTCTGACAGCTGGGTCCACGGCAGCCGCAAGGAAGTGCCTCCTTATTACGTGCAAAATGATTATTCCTCCACCTGACAACGGGGACCCACCGGACGGGCCACCGTATTTCACGAAAAAATGATTTGCCCCCTAACTGTTGGGACCCACGAGCTACATCTTCGCACGCAAGGAAGTGCGTCCGGGAAAAAACGATTCGCCCCCCTGACTACTGGGACCCACCAGCTACATCTTCGCACGCAAGGAAGTGCCTGACAATCGGGACCCACCTGGTCGAAGCGTACATAGCGTTGTCATTCTGGTCGCGAACGTGTACGTACACATATACTGGTGGATGTAGAGGCGTGCATGTGTCGTAGTAGAGGCGCGTACGTGTCATTGTAGAGGCGCGCACGTAGCATGTACACGTACGTACAGCGGCCAGGGTGCAAGAAAGAAAATACGGCCACGTATGTGTACATACGGGTAGGGTCTCGAACGCCTACTCGCGCATACGTACGGCCAGGGCTCGTGTACATGGCTGGGTCGGAACGGAGAAACAACGTCGTCGTCGTGTTCATGGGGAGGCAACGGAATGCGTCGTGTTCATCGGGAGGCAACGGAACGCATGGGAGCCAACCGGCTAGGTCGGAACGGAATGCGTGGTCGTGTTCATCGGAGGGCTTGGACGGAAAAGGCGATGGTAATGAGGCCTGGCGTACCGCAAAACGGAGGAAACAGACCTCCTACGTTCGGAACGGGGTCCTGTTGATCGGGAGGGGTGTGGCGTACCGCAAAACGGAGGAAACTGACCTCCTAAAGTCGAAACGGGGGTCTTGTTGATCGGGAGGGGTGTGGCGTACCGCAAAACGGACGAAACGGACCTCCTACGGTCGAAACGGTCGTCCTGTTCATCGGGAGGGGTGTGGCGTACCGCAAAACGGACGAAACGGACCTCCTACGGTCGAAACAGCGGTCCTGTTCATCGGGAGGGCTGTGGCGTACCGCAAAACGGGACTCCATGGGATACTGTTCATCCCCACCGTCGACCTCCTCCAACCTCCACGGGCTACCATCGACCTCCTCCAGCCTCCACGGGCTCTTGTTCATCCAGCCTCCACCGCGCGCTACTCCACCGGCTATTGTTCAACCACCCATCCACGGGCACCCCTCCACCGTCTATTGTTCATCCAGCCCTCCACACCACGGGGTCCTGTTCAACCACCCCTCCACGGGCACCCCTCCATCGTCTACTGTTCATCCAGCCCTCCACCACACCACGGGGTCCTGTTCATCCAGAGGCAACACCACCGCTCACTGTTCATCCAACCCCCCTCCCCCCCCAAACGCTCACTATTCATCCCAGAGGCAGCATCGATCGGCTTCAGTTAGCAGCAATAGCAAAGGAATCGCTCGATCGGGTTCAATTAACAGCCATCGATCGATCGCTCGGGTTCAGTAACGCGTAGCCTGAAGTGCAATCGCTCGGGTTCAGTTAGAGCCCAACGCCTCGCACACACGCGCGTACGTGTACGAGAGAAACGCGCATCGCTCGGCCCCCGACCTCCCACCGTAACCGGGAACTCCCCGAAATTTTCCTCCCCCTCGCTTCTACCACGGTTTTTTGCGTCATGGACGGCCCAAAGAATGTCATGCAGCTGCGTCTCCGGCCCGCCCAGGACGAAAAGCCCATTTTCTGTCATGATTTTTTGTCATAGAAGTAGGATCCCACCACATCTATGATGATACCGGGTTTTGTCACAATTATCGTCATAGAAGTGTCATATGCATGACAGAAAAAAATTCGTTCGGCCCAAAATGTCACGGATGCGTCTTTTTTTTGTAGTGTATCATGCCATCTTTTAACTTTTTCTTTAAACAACTTGGCATTCCCATAGGCTTGGGTTATCCATTCATCAAGTGAGCTAATGTCAAATAACCTCTTCTCACCGGCAAGTTCGAGATCATAATTGAGCTCTTTAATAGCCCAATATGCCTTATGTTCTAGCTCAAGAGGTAAGTGACATGCATTTCCATAAACCATTTTATACGGAGACATACCCATAGGATTTTTATAAGCAGTTCTATAAGCCCATAATGCATCATCAAGTTTCTTAGACCAATTCTTTCTAGATCTATTAACAGTCTGTTGCAAAATTAATTTAAGCTCTCTATTACTCAATTCTACTTGACCACTAGACTGAGGATGCTATGGAGATGCAATTCTATGGTTGACATCATATTTAGCAAGCATTTTACGGAAAGCACCATGAATAAAGTGTGAACCACCATCAGTCATTAAATATCTAGGGACGTGCTACCTCTTGAGCACTGCGTTGGTTTTCCCTTGAAGAGGAAAGGGTGATGTAGCAAAGTAGCATAAGTATTTCCCTCAGTTTTTGAGAACCAAGGTATTAATCAAGTAGGAGACTACACGCAAGTCACCACGAACCTACACAAACAAATAAGAACCTCGCAACCAACGCGATAAAGGGGTTGTCAATCCCTTCACAGTCACTTACGAGAGTGAGATCTGATAGAGATAATAAGATAAATATTTTTGGTATTTTTACGATATAGATTGAAAGTAAAGATTGCAAAGTAAAATAGATTGGAAACTTATATGATAGAAGATAGACCCGGGGGCCATAGTTTTCACTAGTGGCTTCTCTCAAGATAGCTTAAGTATTACGGTGGGTGAACAAATTACTGTCGAGCAATTGATAGAAAAGTGCATAATTATGAGAATATCTAGGCATGATCATGTATATAGGCATCATGTCCGCAACAAGTAGACCGAAACGATTCTGCATCTACTACTATTACTCCACAACTCGACCGCTATCCAGCATGCATCTAGAGTATTAAGTTCATAAGAACAGAGTAACACATTAGGCAAGATGACATGATGTAGCAGGATAAACTCAAGCAATATGATATAAACCCCATCATTTTATCCTCAATGGCAACAATACAATATGTGCCTTGCTAACCCTACTGTCACTGGGAAAGGAGACCGCAAGATTGAACCCAAAGCTAAGCACTTCTCCCATTGCAAGAAAGATTAATCTAGTGGGCCAAACCAAACTGATAATTCGAAGAGACTTCCAAAGATAACAAATGATACATAAAATATTTCAGAGAAGAATCAAATATTGTTTATAGATAGACTTGATCATAAACCCACAATTCATCGGATCTCAACAAACACACCGCAAAAAGAATTACATCGAATAGATCTCCAAGAAGATCGAGGGGAACTTTGTATTGAGATCCAAAGAGAGAGAAGAAGCCATCTAGCTAATAACTATGGACCCGAAGGTTTGTGGTAAACTACTCACACATCATCGGAGAGGCTATGATGTTGATGTAGAAGCCCTCCGTGATCGATTCCCGCTCCGGCGGAGCTCCGGAATAGTCCCCAAGATGGGATCTCTTGGGTACAGAAGCTTGCGGCGGTGGAACTAGGGTTTCGTGGTGCTCCTGGATGTTTTGGGGTATATATATATAGGAGGAAGGAGTAGGTCGGTGGAGTTGTGAGGGGCCCACGAGGGTGGGGGCGCGCCTCCCTGCCTCGTGGCCTCCTCGCTCCTTTCTTGACATCTACTCCAAGTCCCGTGGATCATGTTTCTTCCAAAAATAACTCTCCCAAAGGTTTTATTCCGTTTGGATTCCATTTGACATTCCTTCTCTGCGAAACACTGAAATAGGCAAAAAACAGCAATTTGCACTGGGCCTTGGGTTAGTAGGTTAGTCCCAAAAATAATATAAAAGTGTATAATAAAGCCCATTAAACATCTAAAATAGATAATATAATAGCATGGAACAATCAAAAATTATAGATACGTTGGAGACGTATCAAGTATCCCCAAGCTTAATTCCTGCTCGTCCTTGAGTAGGTAAATGATAAAAACAGATTTTTTTTGATGTGTAATGCTACCTAGCATAATTCTCAATGTAATTTTATTTATTGTGGCATGAATATTCAGATCCGAGAGATTCAAGACAATAGTTTAATATTCACATAAAAATAATAATACTTCAAGCATACTAACTAAGAAATCATGTCTTCTCAAAATAACATGGCCAAAGAAAGTTCATCCCTACAAAATCATATAGTTTGGTCATGCTCCATTTTCGTCACACAAGAATGCTCTCATCATGCACAACCCCGATGACAAGCCAAGCAATTGTTTCATACTTTAGTAATCTCAAACGTTATTCAATTTTCACGCAATACATGAGCGTGAGCCATGGATATAGCACTATGGGTGGAATAGAATATAATCATGGGGGTTATGTGGAGAAGACAAAAAAGGAGAAAGTCTCACATCAATGCGGCTAATCAATGGACTAGGGAGATGCCCATCAAGTGATGTCAATGCAAGGAGTAGGGATTGCCATGCAACGGATGCACTAGAGCTATAAATGTATGAAAGCTCACACTACAAGAAATATGTCAACTTGTGACCACCACTATTGGTCACTGAATGGTCACAAATTTCCATTTGTGACCTTTTTGTGACCAAAAACATAAGGTCAAAAGCTGGCCCTCATAAACTGACTATAGCGACCTTTCTTCTGGAATGGTCGAAGAAATTTAATCCAAAATACGTCTACTGTTTTATTTTGGTCACTAGCAACCTCCCCAGGCCACGTAGGCATCTAGCGTGGCAATCTGACGTGGCACAAGATTCAGCCTGGTCCAATTCGGTGTTTATATGGGCCGAGCCCATTAATTCAGCCTTTTTATATATTTTTTCCTGTGAATTTTTGGTCGACTTCATGGGCTAAGCCCAACAATTCGGCCTTTTATTTTTCTAGGCCATGGCCCTTTTGCAGACCATTTCGTTAAGCCTTTTTGTTCGGGTTTCCCAGAAGTAAACAATGTTCCAGTCCACTATTATTTGGGCCGTTGCCTTTTTAGAGCCCATATATTATTTGGTCCAATAGACCATTTGGTCTTTTTATTCACTGATTTCTAGTTTACACACTTGAACAGCAAACACTCAATAATTCTCTTGATTAAATGATTAAATTTAGAAATCATTCAGCCAAATAAACACAACAGCGCATACAATCCGCATGTCCAACATCAACTAAAACAAGCAAAAACAGATACACAAGCACATACAAGTGTGCTTACAAGAAAAAACAGATACACAAGCACCAAAACATGGTGCAACATCAACTAAAACGGGAGTGCGCATCTCCAGGCCTCTTCTAATCTTCCGTCACAGCAGCAGCAGCCTAAACAACATTAGATCCTGATCCAGATCACCAAAAAGAAACATTATTAAATGTTTAGAGACAATGCCATCAACATGAGGCGGTAATCCAACTTAACACTTTGTCAACATATTTTACATGTGCAAAGGTATTGAGACAATGACATCAACAAGAGAATGCCTCTTGTAATTGTTGTACGCAACTCTATATGTACCATGTACTGAACACTAAGGAAGTACCAACTACAGTTTCAGTAAAACTACGTTGATCAAAGGGACCAGGATAAACAAATAGTTGAGAGCTCTTTCTTTTTGTTTGAGCAGTCATGGGCTCGCAGAGAAGGTATAGCTACAGAAGTAGAATATGACCAGTTAGTATATTGCAGAGAAGGTTTTTGTGCATCAGCACTGAATCAAAGAACATATTCTCAATAATTTAGACACATCGTTTCCAGTTGTTGCAACATCAGCTTAAGGCTGCTTCTCTATTCTCAATAATTTGTGCATTAGTCATTTCTACAGTTTTAGTAAAACTATAAGAACACAAAGTAAAACTACAAAAACTATAGTTTCAGTCGAATTATATGTACCATGTACGCATAGATTCAAGTATGATACTAAGTGAGCAGGTAGAATCATCCAAGCATGGAGGAAAGTGTCTCACCTGCGGCAACTGACCAGGAGCGAAGTTGAGCATGGCCGGGGCAGGAGCAGCTGGAGTAGCACGGCCGGCCTTGAGGTCTGGGGCATCCACAGCCTACCTGGCATCGGGTGCCCAGACCGAGGGGAGCATCGGGGCGTGCCTGCACAAGGAAGGAAAGCAGCATCAGAGAGTTGAAGGGAAGAAATCAAAGATGAGGGTACCTTGAGGAGCAGAGCAGAGCAGAAGTACTATAAATTAACAAGGCAAGGGTCATTATTATCCTGGTGGCATTGACAGGCTGCAAAATTGCCTCTACAGTTTATTGTTTAGCTATGATAAATAAGTTGGTACAAGAATGATTGTGGCAACAGTAGATACAGTAAGAATGCAAAGTACATTTAGTGAGAATTGTATTCTTATAATTAAGCTACCGGCAGAGAAGCAGAAAACTGCCGAACAGACTAAGGCACTGACTGTAGTACAGAAAGCACTCCAAATTCAGATGTGCTGGACCAATTCAGAACTTCAGATCAGCTCAGAACTGTTTCCCTGATCAGTTCATCCATTGCTAACAAATCTATACAGAAAGTAATAAATTGTACCCCCTAATAGAGACCAGGAATTGGGCCAAACAGCTTGTGTCAACTGGCTACCATTCGAATTATTATTGTACCATGGCATAGAAAAAAATCAGTAACCTCACTTCTACAAATTAACCTAGTGCTGTTGTACTCCTACACCATTCAAGCTCATGGTCGGATAAACAATACTAATAAGTAATAACCCATAGATAGCATGGTACAGAAGCAAGCAACCAGTTAATACTAGCTATCTGAAGGAACAGCAAACAGTGACAATTGACAGCAGCTGAAGAAAAATACGATCCTACTGCTACTCTCATCCATTAAACTGACATCATATAATACAAGCTATCTCAAGGAAGGAGAGAAGGGAATATGGGGTTGGCGTCGGTGAGGAGGTGTATGATCTCCATGGTGTGCTTGATGATGCGGGCCGGCATGACATTCTTCCTGTTCTGCTTGGCCTAGTAGCGCCCCGCCAGGACAAAATCAAATCAGTAACTGATGAGTCAAAGACCAATCAATCTTAATATGTCGACTGACGCTTCTGAATTTACTTTAAGAAACGTATTCTCACTTACAGATTTTCTCCATCAAGTACAGGGACGAAGCTACCGTAAACGGCCTTGACGAGAATGTTCGCCTTCAATGACCTGACAAACATGATTTGAGATGGCAAGTAGTTTCTCAGCAAGGTAAGATAGATAGATGCCACTCCCTCCATCCCACAAGAAAAGATGTTATTACATCAAAAATACTGAAACAACATGGCGCAGTACACTGTAATTAGAAGCGCGTGCAGATTTAAGATCGATGTGTGCATTCCTAAAGGCGTCTTGGCAGAAGTGAGTGCTGAGCTTCCCGTCCGCACCCTTGACCAGGTAGAAGTAGACAGTGGTCTGCTCCGACAGGCCGTCGTCGACCAGCACGAGTAGCCCGAACGGGCCAAGCAAGCCCCACCCCGCCGCGTCGGCGCTCGCGCTGAAAAGAGAGGATCAATGAAACTGAGAAACTTGTCCGAGTAGAACTAGATAGAACAATACTGAATGTCTATCTAGGATAAATTTCACAACGATTTGAGCTGGATTTTAAGAACTAAGAAAGCTAAGAGCTAAGAAAGCACAACCATGTAAGCTGCAGTTTGAGAGCTAAAGAAAAAACATGTGGCTGTACTGAAGAAAAAGAAAGGTGCTCAGCTACAACACCAACTGTTGTACTATGTGAGCTACAATTTTCAAATCAAAGAACAAAAGTCTGTAGGAATGATCCGACTACTCATCACAGAAATCTCATATTATACTGAAAAATGGCAACTCTTGTTTGGATAGGAAAGTTCTAAGCAATTCAGTTCAGACAACCACCCCAAAAAAATCATGTGTTTTATGAAAATTCTAGTGCAAAGAAACATGACTGAGTGCGCCACACCAACATAAGCAACTTACTACAGTACCAACTAATCTGCCACTTTGCCCCTCAAAAAGAAACAATCTGCCACTTTGGCCCCTATTTTTGTAGCATTTCAGTTATAGAAACTGCAACTTTAATTGCTAAAACATGTCGCTAGTACATTGAAAACTGGTTTATACACAGGCAGTAACCGTGGTGAATGTACACTTGGAGCTATACCAGGATGTAAAAGGTTCTTACCAGTAACCGCAATCAGTAACCAAGCCATGCCTTGCTTGTCTACTCACAGCTAGTTGGGTAGCCTCGGCAGTTCAGAATCTTCTTAGGAGCGCAATGCATTCGTCTCGTTCATCCACCACCCTAAACATTCAAGTAAACGGAAGTGAGAGCTGGGAGCTAACTTAAGAGAGACTGCAGTGAATGAAATTAACAACTAGTTTTTTAATGGCTAGGGGTACACACAGCACATATATACAGTTAGAAAAATTGAGCAGCGGTGGGGGGATTAAGTGGAGATGCTACATCCTCTTCATAGGAGACAATTCATAGGCAGCACTCAAGGTTTTTTTGGTGGCAATTGTTCTCGATCTAATTGTGCAAATGAATTCAAAACATCAAATGGATTGCAAATGAATTGATTCTAGGATGCAAATCAAATCATCTAAAGATGGACACACAGAGCATCTCTAAAGACAGACACACAGAGCATGGCAAGGACCAGATGCTACACAGAGCTACCACCTAGGCAGATGGGATCGAGCGGGGGGCAAAAAGAGAGAGTGGGAGGTGGATGGCCGACGACCTGAAAACGCGCCAGGCAGCGGAGCCGGCGCCTAGAGGTCTTCGCGACGACGACCCCGGCACTCTGCGTGAGGAGGGAGGGAAGCCACAACGCATCAGGTAAGGGAATTGAAGAGAAAGGAAGAGCAAATCGGGAGAATATCTTACCTCGACGAGCAGTAGAAGGACGCAGACGGCCGAGCAGAAGCAGACGACGCCATGGAGATGGAGCACCAGGTCCAACCCATGGGGGCGCGGATCTGGAAGCCGACCCCATGGAGGAGACGGAACTCCAGGTCCAGGCCCATGGCGGACCTATCAACCGCAGCCGCCGCCGCCATGGGGTTGGAGCTCCAGGTCCAAGCCCTTGCGGATCTGTGGAGCCGGCGCTGCCGCCTAACCTGCTCGCGCGCACGATCTCCGTATTCTCTTCCGATGAGGTGGGGGGAGGTGAGGGAGGGGGGAGAGGGCGGGAGCACCGGCGGCGAGGTTGGAGGGAGACGCGGCAGCCAGGATCTGGCACCGGAGGTAGCGGCGGCAAGGGAGGAGTGCAGCGCTAGGGTTAGCGCGAGAGAGAGGAGGGCTTGCTACCGTGGGTGGGGTTCGCGCGAGAGAGAGAGGGGGTTGGGTGGGGTTCACGAGAGAGAGGGGGGTTTGCTACCGTGGGATGGGATGGATGGATGGACGGATGGACAGATGGATGCCAGGTCATCGATCCAAGCCACAAGTGATTCCACCAATCAGAATTAAGCTTAGGTAGTTTTGTTTTTTCTTTTGTTTCTCTTATAATTTTCACCCTCTAATTCAGGGTAAACATTCAACATATTAACCACTTATAGTTTGCTAAAATGAACAAATAGTGTGCACATGTGTGTATCTTGGGATGACAAACAATGTTGATTTGGGGGTTTTTCACTTTCATTGCACAAAAGAGCCATTTTCCATTTTTCGAGTGCCCAAAATGAGTTTTTTTGTGAAGAATCTACCATATATTTGTTGCAAAATTGGACCAAATCATTTTTATAAAATACTAGGCCATGTTTAATGCACAATTAACACAATGGTTGGGTGTCAAAAGCCTTGATCCACCTCTGGTGAAAAAGACAAATTCCCGCCGATTCAGCTGGAAGCGGGTCAAATTTGAAATGCAGCTGCCTCATAGTTTGCAATTTATTTTTTCCAAAAATCATTTCTAGGAACATAAGTACCTATTTAATCAGAGAAACACCAAAAAAATTCCAAGATTCAACCACTAGCTAGGAACGGTCATTCCCGCCGTTTTGACCCCATTTTGAAACGGGCATAAAAAATTCAAAAAAAATCAAAAAATTGGGAAACCTTCGCATTGTGTCATCATATGTGACCAAGTTTTCAGGAAAAATAACAAACTTGTACTACGACAATTATTTAAAAAAAGTGTTCTCAGAAATGAGCTATCATGGGTGAAGATTCATGGCTTTCAAGCCAAATGATCAATCTTATGGCCACATTCATGGCATAGTTTGTTCAAATGATCTCATATTGTGCACAAGGGTGCATATTGGAATGGCAAACAATGTTGCCTAAGGAAGTTTTCATTTTCTTTGGACGAAAAAACCATTTTCCATTTTCCGAGTGCTTGAAAGGAGGTTTTTTTGTGAAGGACCTCCCAAATAATTGTCGCAAAATTGGACCAAATCAATTTTCTAAAATACTAGGACATATTTAATGCACAATTGACAAAATGGTTGGGTGTAAAAAGGTTTGATCCACCTCTCGTGAAAAAGACAAATTCCCGTCGATTCAGTTGGAAGCGGGTCAAATTTGAACTGCAGCTGCCTCATAGTTTGCTATTTATTTTTTTCCAAAAATCATTTCTAGGTACATAAGTACCTATTTAATCATAGAAACACCAAAAAAAATTCAAGATTCAACCACTAGCTAGGAACGGTCATTCCTGCCGTTTTGACCGCATTTTGAAACGGGCATAAAAAATTCAAAAAAAATAAAAAATTGGGAAACCTTCGCATTGTGCCATAATATGTGACCAAGTTCTCAGGATAAATAACAAACTTGTAATATGGCAATTATTTTAAAAAAATTGTTCTCAGAAATGAGCTATCACACGTGAAGATTCAGGGTTTTCAAGCCAAATGATCAATCTTATGGCCACATTCATGGCATAGTTTGTTCAAATGATCTCATATTGTGCACAAGGGTGCATCTTGGAATTCCAAACAATGTCGCCTAAGGGAGTTTTCATTTTCTTTGCACGGAAAATTCATTTTCCATTTTCCGAGTGCCCGAATTGAGTTCTTTTTGTGAAGGACCTACCATATATTTGTTGCAAAATTGGACCAAATCATTTTTCTAAAATACTAGGCCATAGTTGATTCACAATTGACCAAATGGTTGGGTGTCAAAAGTTTTGATCCACCTCTAGTGAAAAAGACAAATTGCCACCGAATCAGCAGGAAGCGGGTCAAATTTGAACTACAGGTGCCTCATAGTTTGCTCTTTATTTTTTCAAAAAATCATTTCTAGGTACATAAGTATCTATTTAATTATAGAAACATCAAAAAAATTCCAAGATTCAACCACTAGCTAGGAACGGTCATTCCCGCAGTTTTGACCGCATTTTGAAACGGGCATAAAAATTCAAAAAAAATCAAAAAATTGGAAAACCTTCGCATTGTGTCATTATATGTGACCAAGTTTCTAGGAAAAATAATAAACTTGTAATACAGCAATTATTTTTAAAAAGTATTCTCAGATATGAGTTATCATGTGTGAAGATTCATGGCTTTCAAGCCAAATGATCAATCTTATGGCCACATTCATGGCATAGTTTGTTCAAATGATCTCATATTGTGCACAAGGGTGTATATTGGAATGGCAAACAATGTTTCCTAAGGAAGTTTTCATTTTCTTTGGACGAAAAAACCATTTTCCATTTTTCGAGTGCCCAAAAGGAGGTTTTTTGTGAAGAACCTTCCAAATAATTGTTGCAAAATTGGACCAAATCAATTTTTAAAAATACTAGGACATATTTAATGCACAATTGACAAAATGGTTGGGGTGTAAAAAGATTTGATCCACCTCTGGTGAAAAAGACAAATTTCCACCGATTTAGTTGGAAGCGGGTCAAATTTGAACTGCAGCTGCCTCATAGTTTGCTATTTATTTTTTCCAAAAAACATTTATAGGTACATAAGTATCTATTTAATCATAGAAACACCAAAAACATTCCAAGATTCAACCACTAGCTAGGAACGGTCATTCCCGCTGTTTTGACCGCATTTTGAAACGGGCATAAAAAATTCAAAAAAATTAAAAAATTGGGAAACCTTCGCATTGTGTCATTATATGTGGCCAAGTTCCCAGGAAAAATAACAAACTTGTAATACGGCAATTGTTTTAAAAAAGTGTTCTCAGAAACGAGCTATCATGTGTGGAGATCAATGGCTTTCAAGCCAAATGATCAATCTTATGGCCACATTCATGGCATAGTTTGTTCAAATGATCTCATATTGTGCACAAGGGTGCATATTGGAATGGCAAACAATGTTGCCTAAGGAAGTTTTCATTTTCTTTGGACGAAAAAACCATTTTCCATTTTTCGAGTGCCCAAAAGGAGTTTTTTTTGTGAAGGACCTCCAAAATAATTGTTGCAAAATTGGACCAAATCATTTTTCTAAAATACTAGGACATATTTAATGCACAATTGACAAAATGGTTGGGTGTAAAAAGTTTTGATCCACCTCTCCTGAAAAAGACAAATTTCCGCCGATTCAGTTGGAAGCGGGTCAAATTTGAACTGCAGCTGCCTCATAGTTTGCTATTTATTTTTTCCAAAAATCATTTATAGTTACATAAGCACCTATTTAATCATAAATACATGGTTTGGTGGCTATACGTCGAGGTTTGGACGGTGGTCGAGGGCTCCAACTCTAGAGCGCGTAAACTCGCATGCCCGCCGCGTGGTCACCGCGTGACCGTGGCGTTGCCATGTGTTCTGGGTGGCCTAGGCATGTCTAGTGGGTTGGGCACTCCCCAGGTAGGTGCTAGGAAGAAAATTACAACATAATATTCTCACGAGGAGACCGATCGATGCTCAAACATGAATTAGCAGCCAAGTGTTTGATTAGCGGTACAGGAAATGTACATGGCTAATGGGCGTGTGTTTTGGCTGAGTATGATCATTTACTAAGAAGACCGTCTTCAAAAATTTTCAGCTCAAAAGGAGGAGCCTAGGTGGTACTTGCTTTGCAAACTACCACACTAGACATAAATACGAATGTTGAAGCTTGGCTCAAAATAATGAATGGATTGAGCTGGCATTTGGTGGAGGATGGTTATTTGGGCATAGGAAAGCACTGTAGAAAATGGATACTATTTGGACATGTCAAAGTGGTACTTCCTTCACAAACTGTTGTTGTGAACAGAATAGGAAAATGAATATTGTTGAATTATTTTTGAACTAGGTAAGGAAGGTTTTTACATATTTGACGAAGATATGACCCAAAGAATTTATGAGATTTTTTTGGGAATTTTGGGAATGACAGAAATATAGGTTGCTTCACAACCTAGGTCAAAAACTACCACATGGACATGACACATAGGCAAAACTGATGAGGTGGCGCCTAGTAATAGCAACCCACCACAATTTACAAGGCTATGACCATCTATATTGGTCGTTAACAACTAGAAGTAAGGCAGCGGACTAGCGTTGTTTGCTTTATGACCATTTCCTTTAATGAAATTATGACCTTTCTGACCAAAATGGTCGTTATGGTTTAGGGTTTAGAGCCCCCCAGACAGCTTTTGACCAATTGGTCTAAAATGGTCATAAATTTATGACCAATTCTTCGAGGGTCACTGACAGAAGGTCATAAGTTGACATATTTCTTATAGTGGATCAACAAAAGAAACTAAGTGGGTGTGCATCCAACTTTCTTGCTCACGAAGACCTAGGCATTTGAGGAAGCCCATTGTTGGAATATACAAGCCAAGTTCTATAATGAAAATTTCCCACTAGTATATGAAAGTGACAAAACAAGAGACTCTCTATCATAAAGATCATGGTGTTACTTTTAAGCACAAGTGTGGAAAAAGGATAGTAGCATTGTCCCTCTTTATTTCTCTTTTTATTTCTTCTTTTTTGGGGGCTTTTTTTTATTTGGCTTTTCCCCATTTTATTTTTTAATTGGGACAATGCTCTATTAATGATGATCATCACACTTCTATTTATTTACAACTCAATGATTACAACTCGATACTAGAACAAAATATGACTCTATATGAATGCCTCTGGCGGTGCACCAGGAAGGGCAATGAATCAAGAGTGGCATGTATGATAAATTATGCATGGTGGCTTTGCCACAAATACGATGTCAACTACATGATCATGCAAGGCAATATGACAATGATGAAGCGTTACATAAATGAAACGGTGAAAAGTTGCATGGTAATACATCTCGGAATGGCTATGGAAATGCCATAATAGGTAGGTATGGTGGCTGTTTTGAGGAAGATATAAGGAGGTTTATGTGTGACAGAGCTTATCATATCACGGGGTTTGGATGCGCCGGCGAATCTTGCACCTACTCTCAAGGTGAGAAAGAGCAATGCACGGTACCGAAGAGGCTAACAATGACGGAAAGGTGAGAGTGCTTATAATCCATGGACTCAACATTAGTCATAAAGAACTCACATACTTATTGCAAAAATGTACAAGTCATCAAAACCAAAGCATTACGCGCATGCTCCTCGGGGGATATATTGGTAGGAAAATACCATCACTTGTCCCCGACCGCCACTCATAAGGAAGACAATCAAAGAACACCTCATGTTTCAAATTTGTTACACAACGGTTACCATACATGCATGCTGCGGGACTTGCAATCTTCAACACAAGTATTTCTCAAATTCACAACTACTCAACTAGCACAACTCTAATATCACCATCTTTATATCTAAAAACAATTATCAAGTATCAAACTTCTCATAGTATTCAATGCACTTTTTATGATAGTTTTTATTATACCCATCCTGGATGCCTATCATATTAGGACCAATTTTATAACCAAAGCAAATTACCATGCTGTTCTAAAGGACTCTCAAAATAATATAAGTGAAGCATGAGAGATCAATAATTTCTATAAAATAAAACCACCACCGTGCTCTAAAAGATATAAGTGAAGCACTAGAGCAAAATTATCTAGCTCAAAAGATATAAGTGAAGCACATAGGGTATTCTAATAAATTCCGATTCATGTGTGTCTCTCCCAAAAGGTGTGTACAGCAAGGATGATTGTGTTAAACTAAAAAGCGAAGACACAAATCATACAAGACGCTCCAAGCAAAACACATATCATGTGGTGAATAAAAATATAGCCTCATGTAAAGTTACCGATGAACGAAGACGAAAGAGGGGATGCCTTCCGGGGCATCCCCAAGCTTAGGCTTTTGGTTGTCCCTGAATTTTACCTTGGGGTGCCTTGGGCATCCCCAAGCTTAGGCTCTTGCCACTCCTTATTCCATAATCCATCAAATCTTTACCAAAAACTTGAAAACTTCACAACACAAAACTCAACAGAAAATCTCATGAGCTCCGTTAGTATAAGAAAACAAACCACCACTTAAGGTACTGTAATGAAATCCTTATTTATTTATATTTTTATTAAACCTACTGTATTACAACTTCTCTATGGTTCATACCCTCTGATGCTAGCCATAGATTCATCAAAATAAGCAAACAACACACGAAAACAGAATCTGTCAAAAACAGAACAGTCTGTAGTAATCTGTAGGATTAGAGTACTTATGTAACCCCAAAAATTCTGAAATAAATTTGTGGACGTGAGGAATATGTATATTAATCATCTTCAAAAAGAATCAACCTAATCGCACTCTCCAGTAAAACATGGCAGCAAATATCGTGAGCGCTAAAGTTTCTGTTTTTTACAGCAAGATCGCAAAAACTTCCCCCAAGTCTTCCCAAAGGTTCTACTTGGCACAAACACTAATTAAAAGCATAAAACCACATCTAAACAGAAGCTAGATGAATTATTTATTACTAAACATAACCAAAAAGCAAGAAACAAAAATAAAATTGGGTTGCCTCCCAACAAGCGCTATCGTTTAACGCCCCTAGCTAGGCATAAAAGCAAGAATAGATCTAGGTATTTCTATGATAGTGATAAGGTAAATCGTGAAAACTCATCTCATAATCCCTACGTTCAGCAGCAAGCTTTCTTTGTGGCAAGCAAAAGTAATCAAAAGGGCTAAATTTAATGGGACAAAAGTCCCCAAGATCAAGCTCGGGGCGTATTGGTTCCTCCTTTGGCCCCTCATATTGCACAACCAATTCATTATTATAAGCATTCTTTTGGCAAAAAGTCATGAGCCTTTGTTCAAGGGAAAAACCCAACCCATTATTTTGGATGGCAAAATTGTCATTAAGTTCAGGAATCCTATCAACAAGAACATCACTAGGAACCTTCTTTCTAAGGTTTTCGTTAAAAGCAACATGATCTAAAGATCGTAAGCGCATTATGTCCTCTTGATAAAAAAAGGATTGCTTCTATGGGAGGACGGCCGGTATCCACCCTATAATGCGCAAAAATTTCATTGGCCTCTTTTATTATAAATCTGAACTCATGAGCTAAAAGGATGGTAGCTGCTCTCTTAACAGAAGAGTGCTCAATATTAGAAAATTCTAGAAAGATCCTCTGTATGCAAGGATGCATATGGATAAATTGTCTTTCAAGTTCAACCACAAGCAATGATATAGCATCCGCAAGACTACTGGTTTTATGAAGAATAGACCCGCCCATGGTGGGCAAAGCACCGGCACAAGTAAACAAATCTTGAATAACTCCTTTTCCAATAATATTACCACTACCAATCCGAAAATTTTAGTGTGTAAAATAGTAGGTTCTTCATGAGGATCAACAAAAGAATCAAAGTTTTCCATGTTATTACCACTATCCTTATTAGCATTAACCTCCCCAATTTCAGACATGATGGTAGCAAGAGGCAAGCAAAAAGAGGCGAACGGAAAAAGAGTGCGAATAAAACGGTAAGGGTGAAGTGGGGATAGGAAAACGAGAGGCAAATGGAGAAAAATGTAATGCGAGGGATAAGAGTTTGTGATGGGTACTTGGTATGTCTTGACTTGTGCGTACATCTCCCCGGCAACGACGCCAGAAATCCTTCTTGCTACCTCTTGAGCATTGCGTTGGTTTTCCCTTGAAGAGGAAAGGGTGATGCAGCACGGTAGCGTAAGTATTTCCCTCAGTTTTTGAGAACCAAGGTATCAATCCAGTAGCAGACTACACGCAAGTCACCTCAAACCTACACAAACAAATAAGAACCTCGCAACCAACGCGATAAAGGGTTTGTCCATCCCTTCACGGTCACTTATGAGAGTGAGATCTGATAGAGATAATAAGATAAATATTTTTGGTATTTTTATGATATAGATTGAAAGTAAAGATTGCAAAGCAAAATAGATTGGAAACTTATATGATAGATGATAGACCCGGGGGCCATAGGTTTCACTAGTGGCTTCTCTCAAGATAGCATAAGTATTACGGTGGATGAACAAATTACTGTCGAGCAATTGATAGAAAAGTGCATAATTATGAGAATATCTAGGCATGATCATGTATATAGGCATCACGTCCGCAACAAGTAGACCGAAACGATTCTGCATCTACTACTATTACTCCACACATCGACCGCTATCTAGCATGCATCTAGAGTATTAAGTTCATAAGAACAGAGTAATGCATTAGGCAAGATGACATGATGTAGAGGGATAAACTAAAGCAATATGATATAAAGCCCATCTTTTTATCCTCGATGGCAACAATACAATACGTGCCTTGCTGCCCCTACTGTCACTGGGAAGGACACCGCAAGATTGAACCCAAAGCTAAGCACTTCTCCCATTGCAAGAAAGATCAATCTAGTAGGCCAAACCAAACTGATAATTCGAAGAGACTTGCAAAGATAACAAATCATACATAAAATATTTCAGAGAAGAATCAAATATTGTTCATAGATAGACTTGATCATAAACGCACAATTCATTGGATCTCGACAAACACACCACAAAAAGAATTACATCGAAGAGATCTCCAAGAAGATCGAGGAGAACTTTGTATTGAGATCCAAAGAGAGAGAAGAAGCCATCTAACTAATAACTATGGACCTGAAGGTCTGTGGTAAACTACTCACACATCATCGGAGAGGCTACGGTGTTGATGTAGAAGCCCTCCGTGATCGATTCCCCCTCCGGCGAAGCTCCGGAAAAGTCCCCAAGATGGGATCTCTTGGGTATAGAAGGTTGCGGCGGTGGAAATCGGGTTTCGTGGTGCTCCTGGATGTTTTTGGGGTATATGGATACATATATAGGAGGAAGAAGTAGGTCGGTGGAGCTGCAAGGGGCCCACAAGGGTGGGGCGCACCTAGGGGGGCAGGCGCGCCTCCCTGCCTCGTGGCCTCCTCACTCCTTTCTTGACATCTACTCCAAGTCCTGTGGATCACGTTTGTTCCAAAAATAACTCTCCCAAAGGTTTTATTCCGTTTGATATTCCTTTTCTGCGAAACACTGAAATAGGCAAAAACACCAATTTGCACTGGGCCTTGGGTTAGTAGGTTAGTCCCAAAATAATATAAAAGTGTATAATAAAGCCTATTAAACATCCAAAACAAATAATATAATAGCATGGAACAATCAAAAATTATAGATACGTTGGAGACGTATCAGGACTCCAAACCTCAAAAAAATAACATCTTTAAGCATCTTAATAGAAGTGTTATGATCAGCACTACTAGTTGGAATAGCTTCTACCCACTTAGTAACGTAATCAACAGCAACTAAAATATGTGTATACCCATTAGAGGAAGGAAAAGGTCCCATATAATCAAAGCCCCAAACATCAAATGGTTCAATAGCAAGTGAATAGTTCATAGGCATTTCCTGACGTCTAGTAATGTTACCAATTCTTTGACATTGATCACAAGACAAGACAAACTTACAGGCATCTTTAAAGAGAGTGGGCCAATAGAAACCGGATTGCAATACCTTATGTGCAGTTCTATCTCCAGCATGGTGTCCTCCGTAAGACTCGTAGTGGCACTTCCGTAGGATTTGTTCCAGTTCATGCTTAGGTACACAACGTCTAATAACACCATCTACTCCTTCTTTATAAAGGTGTGGATCATCCCAGAAGTAATGTCTTAAATCATAGAAAACTTTTTCTTTTGCTGGTATGTGAAACTAGGTGGTATAAATTTAGCAACAATATAATTAGCATAATCAGCATACCAAGGAGTATTATGAGAAGCACTTATGATATTTAAATATTCGTCAGGGAACCTATCATCAATAGGCAGTGGGTTGATACGTCTCCAACGTATCTATAATTTTTGATTGCTCCATGCTATATTATCTACTGTTTTGGACATTATTGGGATTTATTATCCACTTTTATATTATTTTTGGGACTAACCTATTAACCGGAGGCCCAGCCCAGAATTACTGTTTTTTGCATGTTTTAGGGTTTCGAAGAAAAGGAATATCAAACATAGTCCAAACGGAATGAAACCTTCGGGAACATGATTTTCTCATCGAATACAACTCAGGAGACTTGGACCCTACGCCAAGGCACGTAACAGGAGGCCACAAGGTAGGGGGCGCGCCCTACCCTACCAGGCGCGCCCCCCACCCTCATGGGCCCCCTGTTGCTCCACCGACGTACTTCTTCCTCCTGTATATACCCACATACCCCCAAACGGTCAGATACGGAGCAAAAACCCTAATTCCACCGCCGCAACTTTATGTATCCACGAGATCCCATCTTGGGGCCTATTCCGGAGCTCCGCTGGAGGGGGCATCGATCACGGAGGGCTTCTACATCAACACCATAGCCCTTCCGATGAAGTGTGAGTAGTTTACCTCAAACCTATGGGTCCATAGTTAGTAGCTAGATGGCTTCTTCTCTCTTTTTGGGTCCCAATACAATGTTCTCCCCCTCTCTTGTGGAGATCTATTCGATGTAATATTCCTTTTGCGGTGTGTTTGTTGAGAACGATGAATTGTGGGTTTATGATCAAGTCTATCTATGAATAATATTTGAATCTTCTCTTAATTCTTTTATGTATGATTGGTTATCTTTGCAAGTCTCTTCGAATTATCAGTTTGGTTTGGCCTACTAGATTGATCTTTCTTGCAATGGGAGAAGTGCTTAGCTTTGGGTTCAATCTTGCAGTGTCCTTTCCCGGTGACAGTAAGGGCAGCAAGGCACGTATTGTATTGTTGCCATCGAGGATAACAAGATGGGGTTTTCTTCATATTGCATGAGTTTATCCCTCTACATCATGTCATCTTGCTTAAGGCGTTACTCTGTTTTTACTTAATCCTCTAGATGCATGCTGGATAGCGGTCGATGAGTGGAGTAATAGTAGTAGATGTAGGCAGGAGTCGGTCTACTTGTCTCAGACTTGATGCCTATATACATGATCATACCTAGATATTCTCATAACTATGCTCAATTCTGTCAATTTCTCAACAGTAATTTGTTCACCCACCGTAGAATACTTATGCTCTCGAGAGAAGCCACTAGTGAAACCTATGGCCCTCGGGTCTATCTTTATCATATCAATCTCCTACTACTTAGTTATTTACTTTGCTATTTACTTTGCCTTTATTTTACTTTGCATCTTTATCATAAAAATACCAAAAATATTATCTTATCATATCTATCAGATCTCACTCTCGTAAGTGGCCCTATAGGGATTGACAACCCCTATTTGCATTGGTTGTGAGGATTTATTTGTTTTGTGCAGGTGCGAGGGACTCGCGCGTAGCCTCCTACTAGATTGATGCCTTGGTTCTCAAAAACTAAGGGAAATACTTACGCTACTTTGCTGCATCATCCCTTCCTCTTCTGGGAAAACCAACGCAGTGCTAAAAGAGGTAGCATGGGTCATCAAGAACATTTTCTAACCTAGACAAGTTGTCTGCAATGGGGTTCTCAGCTCCTTTTCTATCAATGATATGCAAATCAAATTCTTGTAGCAAGAGAACCCATCTAATAAGTCTAGGTTTATCATCTTTCTTTCCCATAAAATATTTAATAGCAACGTGATTAGTGTGAACGGTTACTTTGGAATCAACAATATAAGGTCTGAACTTATCACATGCAAATAGAACTGCTAAAAATTATTTTTCAGTGGTAGCATAATTTCTCTGGGCACTGTCTAGAGTTTTACTAGCATACTGAATAGCATTTAATTTCTTGTCAACTCTTTGTCCTAGAACAGCACCAACAGCATAATCACTGGCATCACACATAATTTCGAAGGGTAAATTCCAATCAGGTGGTTGACCAATAGGTGCAGAAATCAAGGCTTTCTTAAGTATTTCAAATGAATCTGCACAATCATCATCAAAAACAAAAGGAACACCTTTTTGCAAGAGATTAGTGAGAGGCCTAGAAATTTTAGAGAAGTTTTTAATAAACCTCCTATAGAAACTAGAATGACCAAGGAAACTTCTTATACCTTTGATATCTTTAGGACACAGCATCTTTTCAATAGAATCTACTTTAGCTTTATCAACTTCAATACCTCTTTCAGAAATTTTATGCCCCAAGACAATACCTTCATTAACCATAAAGTGGCACTTCTCGCAATTCAATACAAGATTAGTTTCTTCACATCTCTGCAAAACTCGATCAAGGTTGCTTAGGCAATCATCAAAAGAAGTTCTGTAATCGGAGAAATCATCCATGAAAACCTCAACAATCTTTTCACAAAAATCAGAGAATATAGCAGTCATACATCTTTGAAAGGTAGCAGGTGCATTACATAAACCAAAAGGCATACGTCTATAAGCAAAGGTACCAAAAGGGCTGATACGTCTCCAACGTATCTATAATTTTTTATTGTTCCATGCTATTATATTATCTGTTTTGGATGTTTAATGGGCTATAATATGCACTTCACCTTTGCCGTTTTATTCGCCCTTTTCCGTTCGTTCTTCTGTTTGCTCGTGTTACCATGTGCCTTCTATTAGCTTGTATCTTCGCTTGCTAAATATCTATTGTTATGGATCCTCATCCTCTTGCTAATCTTTTTAAAAGATCCAATTATGATGAACCAATTGCTAGTGATTTGATTGCACTAGATTATCTTTATGGAGTTTTGCTTGAAATCCGTGAATCTGAAAATTGTGATGAAGTGCTTTGTAAAGTGATTCATGATAGATATTTGAATAAAAAGCATGATTGCAATGATGTTATTATAAATTCTATGAATGTCAATTGTGCTAATAATATGCAAAACCCTAAGCTTGGGGATGCTAGTTTTGCTATGTCCACTACTTGTTGCAATGATCATGCTTGGGGTGATTCTTCTTATGATCTTAAAATTTTATTTAAGCCCCATGATGAATATGAGATTGATAATAATGTTTGCAATAATATTGGAAGTGGATTTGGAGGAGTGTCAACTTTAGATCCCACATATTTGGAGAATGTTCAATCTTATGAAGTTTTTGATAAAAGTGGGTTTGGAGAGGTCATGACTTTAGTTAATATTAATCCCACTATTTTGGAAGTGTCAACTTTGCATGCATGTGGATCATGTTGAAAATATTTTACGTGATAGCTATTTTGTAGAATTTGCTTATGATGCCACATGTAATTATTATGAGAGAGGAAAATATGATTGTAGAAATTTTCATGTTACTAAATTACCTCTCGTTATGTTGAGATTGCTATTGTTTCTTCCCGCTTCCCTGCATATGCTAGTTTTTGCTTGCTATGATAATTTTTTTGCCTATAAGATGCCTATGCATAGGAAGTATGTTAGACTTAGATGTGTTTGTCACGTTTTTCATGATGCTTTCTTTGTGCTTCAATTCTTGTCTTTCATGTGAGCATCATTGAAATTATCAATGCCTAGCTAGGGGTGTTAAACGATAGCGCTTGTTGGGAGGCAACCCAATTTTATTTTTGTTCTTTACTTTTTGTTCCTGTTTAGTAATAAATAATTTATCTATACTCTGTTATGATTGTGTTTTTTATGTTTTAATTAGTGTTTGTGCCAAGTAAAGCCTTTAGGATCTTCTTGTGTGATTGTTGTTTGATCTTGCTGAAAAAACAGAATGTATGCGCTCACGAAATAATTTTCATTTTTTACCAGAGAGAGATACAATACCAATTCCAACTGCGGTAGATCAATACACAAATTATTTAGGTCTTCCTAATTTTTCAGTATTTTTGGAGCTACGGAAGTATTTGAAACCTCCATACTGCTACAGACTGTTCTGTTTTTGACAGATTCTGTTTTTCGTGTGTTGTTTGCTTATTTTGATGAATCTATGGCTAGTATCGGGGGGTATGAACCATAGAGAAGTTGGAATACAGTAGGTTTAACACCAATATAAATAAATAATGATTTCATTACAGTACATTAAAGTGGTGGTTTGTTTTCTTATACTAACGGAGCTCATGAGATTTTCTATTGAGTTTTGTCTTGTGAAGTTTTCAAGTTTTTGGGTAAAGATTTGATGGATTATGGAATAAGGAGTGGCAAGCGCCTAAGCTTGGGGATGCAAAAGGCACCCCAAGGTAAAATTCAAGGACAACCAAAAGCCTAAGCTTGGGGATGCCCCGGAAGGCATCCCCTCGTTCGTCTTTGTCTATCGGTAACTTTACTTGAGGCTATATTTTTATTCACCACATGATATGTGTTTTGCTTGGAGTGTCTTGTATGATTTGAGTCTTTGCTTTTTAGTTAACCAGAATGTTCCTTGTTGTACACACCTTTTGGAAGAGAAACACATGAATCGGAATTTATTAGAATACTCTATGTGCTTCACTTATATCTCTTGAGCTAGATAATTTTGCTCTAGTGCTTCACTTATATCTTTTTAGAGCACGATGGTGGTTTTATTTTATAGAAATTATTGGTCTCTCATTATTCACTTATATTATTTTGAGAGTCTTTTAGAACAGCATGGTAATTTGCTTTGGCTATAAAATTAGTCCTAATATGATAGGCATCCAAGATGGGTATAATAAAAACTTCCATATAGAGTGCATTGAATACTATGAGAAGTTTGATACTTGATGATTGTTTTGAGATATGAAGATGGTGATATTAGAGTCATGCTAGTTAAGTAATTGTGAAATTGAGAAATACTTGGGTTGAGGTTTGCAAGTCCCGTAGCATGCACGTATGGTAACCGTTGTGTGACAAATTTCAAGCATGACGTGTTCTTTGATTGCCTTCCTTATGAGTGGCGGTCGGGGACGAGCGATGTCCTTTTCCTACCAATCTATCCCCCTAGGAGCATGCGCGTAGTGCTTGGTTTTGATGACTTGTAGATTTTTGCAATAAGTATGTGAGTTCTTTATGACTAATGTTGAGTCCATGGATTATACGCACTCTCAACCTTCCATCATTGATAGCCTCTTCGGTACCGTGCATTGCCCTTTCTCACCTCGAGAGTAGGTGCAAACTTCGCCGGTGCATCGAAACCCCGTGATATGATACGCTCTTTCACACATAAACCTCCTTATATCTTCCTCAAAACAGCCACCATACTTACCTATTATGGCATTTCCATAGCCATTACGAGATATATTGCCATGAAACTTTCCATTGTTCCATTTTTATGACATGCTCCATCATTGTCATCTTTCCTTGCATGATCATGTAGTTGGCATAGTATTTGTGGCAAAGCACCGCTCATAATTTGTATATATGTCACTCTTGAATCATTGCACATCCCGGTACACCGCCAAAGGCATTCATATGGAGTCATATTTTGTTCTAGTATCGAGTTGTAATTTTTGAGTTGTAAATAAATAGAAGTGTGATGATCATCATTATTAGAGCATTGTCCCGTGAGGAAATAAAAAAAGGAGAGAAAGGCCAAACAAAAAAGAGAAGGCCCAAAAAATGAGAGAAAAAGAGAGAAGGGGCAATGAGAGAAAAAGAGAGAAGGGAAAATGAGAGAAAAATAGAAGGCCCAAAAAATGAGAGAAAATGAGAGAAAAAGAAGATTCAAAGTAGCACCATGATCTTCATGATAGACAGTCTCTTATTTTTCCACTTTCATATACTAGTGGGAATTTTCATTATAGAAATTGGCTTGTATATTCCAACAATGGGCTTCCTCAAAATGCCCTAGGCTTCGTGAGCAAGCAAGTTGGATGCACACCCACTTAGTTTCTTTTGTTTAGCTTTCATACATTTATAGCTCTAGTGCACCTGTTGCATGGCAATCCCTACTCCTCGCATTGACATCAATTGATGGGCATCTCCATAGCCCGTTGATTAGCCGCGCCAATGTGAGACTTTCTCCTTTTTGTCTTCTCCACACAACCTCCATCATCATATTCTATTCCACCCATAGTGCTATGTCCATGGCTCGCGCTCATGTATTGCGTGAAAGTTGAAAAAGTTTGAGAATACTAAAGTATGAAACAATTGCTTGGCTTGTAATCGGGGTTGTGCATGATGGGAGCATTTTGTGTGATGAAAATGAAGCATGGCCAAACTATATGATTTTGTAGGGATGAGCTTTCTTTGGCTATGTTATTTTGAGAAGACATAATTTCTTGGTTAGTATGCTTGAAGTATTATTGTTTTTATGTCAATATTAAACTTTTGTATTGGATCTTTCGGATCTAAATATTCATGCCACAATAAAGAAAATTACAATGAAAATTATGTTAGGTAGCATTCCACATCAAAAATTCTGTTTTTATCATTTACCTACTCGAGGACGAGTAGGAATTAAGCTTGGGGATGCTTTATATGTCTCCAACGTATCTATAATTTTTGATTGTTCCATGCTATTATATTATCTGTTTTGGATGTTTAATGGGCTTTAATATGCACTTTTATATTATTTTTGCGACTAACCTATTAACCGAAGGCCCAGTGCAAATTGTTGTTTTTTTGCATATTTTAGTGTTTCGCAGAAAAGGAATAGCAAACAGAATCCAAACAGAACGAAACATTCGCGAGGATCTTTATTGGAAAAAACGCAACCCAGGAGACTTGGAGTACAAGTCTGGCAGTCCGTGAAGCTTCCACGAGGCAGGGGGCGCGCCCAGGGGGGTAGGCGCGCCCCCACCCTCGTGGGCCCCACGGAGCTCCAGCGACGTACTTCTTTCGCCTATATATACCCATGTACCCTAAAAACATCCAGGAGATCCACGAAACCACTTTTCCGCCGCCGCAACCTTCTTTACCCATGAGATCCCATCTAGGGCCTTTTCCGGCGATCTGCCGGAGGGGGATTCGATCACGGAGGGCTTCTACATCAACACCATAGCCTCTCCAATCATGTGTGAGTAGTTTATCACAGACCTTCGGGTCCATAGTTATTAGCTACATTGTTTCTTCTCTCTCTTTGGTTCTCAATACAAAGTTCCCCTCGATGTTCTTGGAGATCTATTCGATGTAATACTATTTTGCGGGGTGTTCGCCAATATCCGATGAATTGTGGGTTTATGAATTTGATTATCTATAAATATTATTTGGTTCTTCTCTGAATTCTTATATGCATGATTTGATTTCTTTGCAAGTCTCTTCGAATTATCGGTTCAGTTTGGCCTACTAGATTGATCTTTCTTGCAATGGGAGAAGTTCTTAGATTTGGGTTCAATCTTGCGGTGTCCTTTCCCAGTGACAGCAGGGGCAACAAGGCACGTATTTTATTTTTGCCATCGAGGATAAAAATATGGGGTTTATATCATATTGCTTGAGTTTATCCCTCTACATCATGTCATCTTGCCTAATGCGTTACTCTGTTCTTATGAACTTAATACTCTAGATGCATGCTGGATAGCGGTCGACGTGTGGAGTAATAGTAGTAGATGCAGAATCGTTTCGGTCCCTGATTAAAGAATACTTCATTGATAACCCATAAGTATAGGGGATCGCAACAGTTTTCGAGGGTAGAGTATTCAACCCAAATTTATTGATTCGACACAAGGGGAGCCAAAGAATATTCTCAAGTATTAGCAGCTGAGTTGTCAATTCAACCACACCTGGAAACTTAATATCTGCAGCAAAGTATTTAGTAGCAAAGTAATATGATAGTAGTGGTAACAGTAGCAAAAGGTAACAACAGTAAAAGTAATGTTTTTGGTATTTTGTAGTGATGATAGCAATAGCAATGGAAAAGTAAATAAGCGAAGAACAATATATGGAAAGCTCGTAGGCAATGGCTCAGTGATGGAGAATTATGCCGGATGCGGTTCATCATGTAACAATCATAACCTAGGGTGACACAGAACTAGCTCCAGTTCATCAATGTAATGTAGGCATGTATTCCGAATATAGTCATACGTGCTTATGGAAAAGAACTTGCATGACATCTTTTGTCCTACCCTCCTGTGGCAGCGGGGTCCTAATGGAAACTAAGGGATATTAAGGCCTCCGTTTAATAGAGTACCGGAACAAAGCATTAGCACATGGTGAATACAAGAACTCCTCAAACTATGGTCATCACCGGTAAGTATCCCGATTATTGTCACTTCGGGGTTAACGGATCATAACACATAATAGGTGACTATAGACTTGCAAGATAGGATCAAGAACTCTCATATATTGTTGAAAACATAATAGGTTCAGATCTGAAATCATGGCACTCGGGCCCTAGTGACAAGCATTAAGCATAGCAAAGTCATAGCAACATCAATCTCAGAACATAGTGGATACTAGGGATCAAACCCTAACAAAACTAACTCGATTACATGATAGATCTCATCCAACCCATCACCGTCCAGCAAGCCTACGATGGAATTACTCACGCACGGCGATGAGCATCATGAAATTGGTGATGGAGGATGGTTGATGATGATGATGGCGATGGATTCCCCTCTCCGGAGCCCCGAACGGACGCCACATCAGCCCTCCTGAGAGGTTTTAGGGCTTGGCGGCGGCTCTGTATCGTAAAATGCGATGAATCCTTCTCTCTTTTTTTTTCTCCCAAAACCACATATATAGAGTTGGAGTTGAGGTCGGAGGAGCTCCAGGGGGCCCACGAGGTAGGGGGCGCGCCCCCACCCTCATGGACAGGTGGTGGGCCCCCTGGCCTTCATCTTTTGCAAGGATTTTTTATTATTTCCGAAAAGTTGTTCCGTGAAGTTTCAGGTCATTCCGAGAACTTTTGTTTCTGCACATAAATAACACCATGGTAATTCTGCTGAAAACATCGTCAGTCCGGGTTAGTTCCATTCAAATCATGCAAGTTAGAGTCCAAAACAAGGGCAAAAGTGTTTGGAAAAGTAGATACGATGAAGACATATCAATTCCCCCAAGATTAAACCCTTGCTTGTCCTCAAGCAATTCAGTTGATAAACTGAAAGTGATAAAGAAAAACTTCTACAAACTTTGTTTGCTCTTGTTGTTGTAAATATGTAAAGCCAGCATTCAAGTTTTCAGCAAAGATTATGAATAACCAAATTCACAATAATGCTTAGGTCTCAAGTTTACTCATATCAATGGCATAATCAACTAGCGAGCAATAATAATAAATCTCGGATGACAACACTTTCTCAAAACAATCATAATATGATATATCAAGATGGTATCTCGCTAGCCCTTTCTAAGACCGCAAAACATAAATGTAGAGCACCTTTAATGATCAAGGACTGACTAGACATTGTAATTGATGGTAAAAGAGATCCAGTCAAGTCATACTCAATCTAAACTAACAGTAATGAATGCAAATGACAGCGGTGCTCTCCAACTAGTGCTTTTTAATAAGAGGAGGATGACTCAACATGAAAGTAAATAGATAGGCCCTTCGCAGAGGGAAGCAAGGATTTGTAGAGGTGCCAGAGCTTGGTTTTGAAATGGAGATGAATAATATTTTGAGCGGTATACTTTCATTGTCAACATAACAACCAAGAGATGGCAATATCTTCCGTGCTACACACATTATAGGCGGTTCCCAAACAGAATGGTAAAGTTTATCTCCACCAACAAGCATCAATCCATGGCTTGCTCGAAACAACGAGTGCCTCCAACTAACAAGAGTCCCAGGGGGAGTTTTGTTTGCAATTATTTTGATTTGATTTGCATAAAGCATGGGACTGGGCATCCCGGTGACCAGCCATTTTTCTCGTGAGTGAGGAGCAGAGTCCACTCCTCTTGAGAATAACCCGCCTAACATGGAAGATACAGACAGCCCTAGTTGATACATGAGCTATTCGGGCATACAAAACAGGATATTTATTTGAAGGTTTAGAGTTTCGCACATACAAATTTACTTGGAATGGCAGGTAGATACCGTATATAGGTAGGTATGGTGGACTCATATGGAATAACTTTGGGGTTTATGGAGTTGGATGCACAAGTAGCATTCCCGCTTAGTACAGGTGAAGGCTAGCAAAAGACTGGGAAGCGACCAGCTAGAGAGCGACAACAGTCATGAACATGCATTAAAATTAATCAACACCGAATGCAAGCATGAGTAGGATATAATCCACCGTGAACACAAATATCATGAAGGCTATGTTGATTTTGTTTCAACTACATGCGTGAACATGCACCAAGTCAAGTCACTTAAATCATTCATAGGAGGATACCGCCCTATCATACCACATCACAACCATTTTAATAGCATGTTGGCACGCAAGGTAAACCATTATAACTCATAGCTAATCAAGCATGGCATAAGCACTATGATCTCTAGTTGTCATTGCAAACATGTTTATTCATAATAGGCTGAATCAGGAACGATGAACTAATCATATTTACAAAAACAAGATAGGTCGAGTTCATACCAGATTTTCTCATCTCAGTCAGTCCATCATATATCGTCATAATTGCCTTTCACTTGCACGACCGAACGATGTGAATAATAGTAATAGTGCATGTGCATTGGACTAAGCTGGAATCTGCAAGCATTCAATAAACAGGAGAAGACAAGGCAATATGGGCTCTTTTGTCAGATCAATAATAATGCATACAAGAGCTATTTCAACAATTTAATTATGGTCTTCTCCTATCGACCCCCAAAGAAAAGAAAAGAAATAAAACTATTTACACGGGAAAGCTCCCAACAAGTAAAAGAAGAACAAGAAATCTTTTTGGGTTTTCTTTTTAGTTACTACTACAAGCATGGAAAGTAAACTAATTAAAAGCTACAACTAAATTTTTTTTGGTTTTTCTTAAGGTTATCAAACACACAAGAAGAAAGCATAAAAAAGGAAATAAACCAGCATGGATGATACAATGAAAAAGTATGAGCACCGACATCTAGCAATGAGTGTGTGAACATAAATGTAATGTCGGTGAGAAATACGTACTCCCCCAAGCTTAGGCTTTTGGCCTAAATCGGTCTATGGCCACGGCTGGCTTGGCGGATATCCATAGTAAAAGTTGGGGTCGTACTGCGATGCAGCGACTATCGCCTCCAGAGCTGCAGCGTGGTGACGAGCGGCCTCCGCCCTCCTCTCGTACTCATCTGCCTCCTCTCTGGTAATAACATATCTTCCTTTTGCCTGATAATCAAAGAAGGCAGGAGCAGGGAGAGTAATATGGACAGCACAGCATCTGTCAAAGATTAAACGATACTGGAGAGGTGATTCATTCCTCTCGACAAACTGGTGGTGAACCATAGCATTAAAGTCTAGGTAAGCAGGGGGTAATTCAATATCATCTTCGCGTATGGCTATACCAAGAAAATTAGCTATGCGGATTGCATAAATTCCACCAAAGAAATCTCCATTAAATCTATTAAGATGCAACCTACGTGCAACAATGTCTCCCAAATTATAAGATTTATCTCCTAACATAGCACTCCTAAGAATACTGAGGTCAGGGACACACATGTGACATGCCTCATCTTTACCATTAATGCATCTACCTATGAAGAGAGCAAAATAATGTATAGCAGGAAAGTGAATGCTCCCTATAGTGGCTTGTGTTATATCTCTAGATTCTCCCACAGTTATACTAGCAAGAAAATCTCTAAATTCAGATTTGCGAGGATCCCTGATACTACCCCATTGTGGAAGTTTGCAAGCAGTGGTAAAATCCTCTAAGTCCATAGTGTAAGAATTTTCATAAAGATCAAACAGGACAGTTGGAGAATTACGTGAAGATGAAAATTCAAACCTCCTCACAAAGGAACTAGTGAGATGGTGATACTGGCTGCACTTCTCTTCCTCGAAGCTCACAAGATCAGCGTTACGCAAATATGCATTAAATTCTTCCTTAATTCCCGCTCAATCCATAAAGTTTTCCGAAGGCCATTCACAAGGACGCACTGGAGCATTTCTTGGTGGCTCATCATCAGCATCACGCATTGCAAGCCTGGGTCCTTGCTTCCTTGAAGAACCACCTTGGAACATTTTCCTAAGCATATTTCTTCCTCTGAAAAAATCTAAAAAAAATTAGTAACTTCAAAATAAAAGTAAGCCAAACTCAATAATATTGATAGCAACTACTCCTACAAGTGCCTAGGGCCTATATCATGCATAAAAACTACTTGGAACCATATAAATTTGACATGCAAGCTCAAGAACATGGTCACCTAGGCAGCAAAAATTTGCAATGAATAAAGCACTAGAACAAAAACTAATTGGACTAATGGAGGAGTCACATACCAAGGAACAATCTCCCCAAGCAGTTTTGTGAGAGGTGCTTTGAGCAAGGAGATCGAAAATGGCAGCAAAATGAGCTTGGACTCGGGTTTGAGCTGGATATTCGTGTTTGGGGGAGGAAGGAGTGTGTGGGTGAAAGGATAAGTGGAGGAGGGCCACCGTGGGCCCACGAGGCAGGGTGAGCGCCCTAGGGGGTAGGGCACGCCCTCCACCCTCGTGGCCAGGTGGATGACCCCCTGCTGTGTTCTCAGTGCCAAATATTCTCAAATATTCCAGAAAAAACATATTTAAATTTCGGGGCATTTGGAGAACTTTTATTTTCAGGGTATTTTTATATTGCACGGATAATCAGATAACAGACAAAAAATACTATTTTTATTTTATTTAATATAAATAACAGAAAGTAAAAGGAGGGTATAGAAGGTTGTGCCTTCTAGTTTCATCCATCTCATGCTCATCAAAAGGAATCCACTAACAAGGTTCATCAGGTCTTGTTAACAAACTCATTCCGAATAACATGGAACCAGAGAAATTTCGAATAACACTATGTTACCTCAACAGGCATATGCACATCCCCAATAATAAGAATATCATATTTCTTCTTGACAGTAGGAAGAGGAAATTCAAAACCTCCAAATATAATCGATGGAATTTTCCAATAGAGTTGATATTATGAACTTGAGGTTGTTTCCTCGAAAAGTGTACCGTATGCTCATTACCATTAACATGAAAAGTGACATTGCCTTTAGTGCAATCAATAACAGCCCCTGCAGTATTCAAAAAGGGTCTTCCAAGAATAATAGACATACTATCGTCCTTGGGAATATCAAGAATAACAAAGTCCGTTAAAATAGTAACGTTTGCAACTACAACAGGCACATCCTCACAAATACCGACAGGTATAGCAGTTGATTTCTCAGCCATTTGCAAAGATATTTCAGTAGGTGTCAACTTATTCAAATCAAGTCTACGATATAAAGAGAGAGGCATAACACTAACACCGGCTCCAAGATCACATAAAGCAGTTTTAACATAGTTTCTTTTAATGGAGCATGGTATAGTTGGTACTCCTGGATCTTCAGGTTTCTTAGATATTCCACCCTTAAAAGTATAATTAGCAAGCATGGTGGAAATTCCAGCTTCCGGTATCTTTCTTTTATTTGAAACAATTTCTTTCATATACTTAGCATAAGGATTCATTTTGAGCATATCAGTTAATCGCATACGCAAAAAGATAGGTCTAATCATTTCAGCAAAGCGCTCAAAATCCTCATCATCCTTTTTCTTTGATGGTTTGGGAGGAAAAGGCATGTGTTTCTGAACCCATGGTTCTCTTTCTTTACCGTGTTTCCTAGCAAAAAAGTCTTTCTTATCATAACATTGATTCTTTGATTGTGGGTTATCAAGATCAACAGCAGGTTCAATTTCTATATCATTATCATTACTAGGTTGAGCATCATCATGAACATTATCATTAACATTATAACTAGTTTCGGGTTCATTACCAGATTGTGTTTCAGCATCAGAAATAGAAATATCATTTGGATTCTCAAGTGTTTCAATAACAGGTTCACTAGGAGCATGCAAAGTCCTATCATTTTTCTTTTTCTTCTTTTTAGAAGGACTAGGTGCATCCACATTATTTCTCTAAGAATCTTGCTCAATTCTCTTAGGGTGGCCTTCAAGATACAAAGGTTCCTGAGTCATTCTACCACCTCTAGTCATAACTCTAACAGCATTATCATTATCCTTACTATTCAATTCATTGAGCAAATCATTTTGAGCTTTAAGTACTTGTTCCACTTGAGTGGTAACCATAGAAGCATGTTTACTAATAAGTTTAAGTTCACCTTTGACATTAGCCATATAATCACCCAAGTGTTCAAGCATATTTGAATTGTATTTCAATTGTCTACCAAAATAAGCATTAAAATCTTCTTGCTTAGCCATAAATTTATCAAACTCATCTAAGCATGGGCTAGCAAACTTAGTAAATGGGATTTCAGCTTTATCGTATCTATAGAGAGAATTTACCTTTACTACCTGTGTCGGGTTATCAAGACCATGAGTTTCTTCAATAGGTAAAGGATTAAGATCATATGTTTCTTCAACAAGCGGTAAATTAAGACCATGTATTTCTTCAATAGGAGGTAAATTCTTAACATCTTCAGCTTTAATACCTTTTTCTTTCATAGATTTCTTTGCCTCTTGCATATCTTCAGGACTGAGAAATAGAATACCCCTATTCTTCGGAGTTGGTTTAGGAATAGGTTCAGGAATTGGCTCCAGAGGTGTCCAATTATTTTCATTTGTCAACATATTATTCAATAGAATTTCAGCTTCATCCGGTGTTCTTTCCCTGAAAACAGAACCAGCACAACTATCCAGGTAATCTCTGGAGGCATCAGTTAGTCCATTATAAAAGATATCAAGTATTTCATTTTTCTTAAGAGGATGATCAGGCAAAGCATTAAGTAACTTGAGAAGCCTCCCCCAAGCTTGTGGGGGACTCTCTTCTTCAATTTGCACAAAATTATATATATATATATATCCCTTAAGGCAGCTTGTTTCTTATGAGCAGGGAAATATTTAGCAAAGAAGTAATAAATCATATCCTAGGGACTACGCACACAACCAGGATCAAGAGATTTAAACCATACCTTAGCATCACCCTTTAATGAGAACGGAAATATTTTAAGGATATAAAAGTAGCGAGTTCTCTCATCTTTAGTGAAAAGGGTGGCAATATCATTTAATTTAGTAAGATGTGCCAGAACAATTTCAGATTCATAGCCATGAAAAGGATCAGATTCAACCAAAGTAATTATATCAGGATCAACAGAGAATTCATAATCCTTATCAGTAACACAGATAGGTGAAGTAGAAAAAGCAGGGTCAGGTTTCATTCTAGCATTAAGAGATTGTTGATTCCATTTAGCTAATAACCTCTTGAGTTCGTATCTATCTTTGTTAGCTAAAATAGCTAAAGAAGCTTCTTTATCAAAAACATAACCCTTAGGAATAACAGGCAAGTCTTCATCATCACTTTCATCAATATTATCAGATTCAATATTTTCATTCTCTCTAACCCTAGCAAGTTGTTCATCAAGAAATTCACCAAGTGGCACAGTAGTATCAAGCATAGAAGTAGTTTCATCATAAGTATCATGTATAGCAGAAGTGGCATCATCAATAATATGTGACATACCAGAACGAATAGCAGAAGCAGGTTTAGGTGTCGCAAGTTTACTCAAAACAGAAGGTGAATCAAGTGCAGAGCTAGATGGCGGTTCCTTACCTCCCCTTGTAGTTGAGGGATAAATCTTAGTTTTTGGATCTCTCAAGTTCTTCATAATGATAAGCAGATATAAATCCCAAGTGACTCAAAGAATAGAGCTATGCTCCCCGGCAACGGCGCCAGAAAACAGTCTTGATAACCCACAAGTATAGGGGATCACAACAGTTTTTGAGGGTAGAGTATTCAACCCAAATTTATTGATTCGACACAAGGGGAGCCAAAGAATATTCTCAAGTATTAGCAGCTGAGTTGTAAATTCAACCACACCTGGAAACTTAATATCTGCAGCAAAGTATTTAGTAGCAAAGTAATATGATAGTAGTGGTAACAGTAGCAAAAGGTAACAACAGTAAAAGTAATGTTTTTGGTATTTTGTAGTGATGATAGCAATAGCAACGGAAAAGTAAATAAGCGAAGAACAATATATGGAAAGCTCGTAGGCAATGGATCGGTGATGGAGAATTATGCCGGATGCGGTTCATCATGTAACAATCATAACCTAGGGTGACACAGAACTAGCTCCAGTTCATCAATGTAATGTAGGCATGTATTCCGAATATAGTCATACGTGCTTATGGAAAAGAACTTGCATGACATCTTTTGTCCTACCCTCCCGTGGCAGCGGGGTCCTAATGGAAACTAAGGGATATTAAGGCCTCCGTTTAATAGAGTACCGGAACAAAGCATTAGCACATGGTGAATACAAGAACTCCTCAAACTATGGTCATCACCGGTAAGTATCCCGATTATTGTCACTTCGGGGTTAACGGATCATAACACATAATAGGTGACTATAGACTTGCAAGATAGGATCAAGAACTCTCATATATTGTTGAAAACATAATAGGTTGAGATCTGAAATCATGGCACTCGGGCCCTAGTGACAAGCATTAAGCATAGCAAAGTCATAGCAACATCAATCTCAGAACATAGTGGATACTAGGGATCAAACCCTAACAAAACTAACTCGATTACATGATAGATCTCATCCAATCCATCACCGTCCAGCAAGCCTACGATGGAATTACTCACGCACGGCGATGAGCATCATGAAATTGGTGATGGAGGATGGTTGATGATGATGATGGCGATGGATTCCCCTCTCCGGAGCCCCGAACGGATGCCACATCAGCCCTCCTGAGAGGTTTTAGGGCTTGGCGGCGGCTCTGTATCGTAAAATGCGATGAATCCTTCTCTCTTATTTTTTCTCCCGAAACCACATATATAGAGTTGGAGTTGAGGTCGGAGGAGCTCCAGGGGGCCCATGAGGTAGGGGGCGCGCCCTAGGGGGGCAGGCGCACCCCCCACCCTCGTGAACAGGTGGTGGGCCCCCTGGCCTTCATCTTTTGCAAGGATTTTTTATTATTTCCGAAAAGTTGTTCCGTGAAGTTTCAGGTCATTCCAAGAACTTTTGTTTCTGCACATAAATAACACCATGGTAATTCTGCTGAAAACAGCGTCAGTCCGGGTTAGTTCCATTCAAATCATGCAAGTTAGAGTCCAAAACATGGGCAAAAGTGTTTGGAAAAGTAGATACGACAGAGACGTATCATTCATCTATCTCCCTTCTTTCATTGATAAACATATCATTTTCATGGTGTGGAAAATATTGTTCTAAAGGATCATTAGGAGGCATGGCAATAGAAGCAAGACCAATAATTTCATCTTTACTAGGTAATTCTTTATCATGGGGCTGTCTAAGAAATTTAGAGAAATTAAAATCATGAGACATATCCCCTAAACCAACAGTAACAATATCTTTCTCGCAGTCTATCTTAGCATTAACGGTATTCAAGAAAGGTCTACCAAATATAATGGGACAAAAAATATCTTCTGGGGAACCAAGAACAAGAAAATCAGTAGGATATTTTATTTTCTCACACAAGACTTCAACATCTCTAAGAATCCCAATTGGTGATATAGTTTCTCTATTAGCAAGCTTAATAGTAACATCAATATCTTCTATCTCAGCTTGTGCAATATCATTCGTAATTTCTTTATATAAGGTGTAAGGAATTGCACTCACACTAGCACCCACATCACATAAGCCATGATAACAATGATCTCCTATTTTAACAGAAACAACAGGCATGCCGACAACAGGTCTATGTTTATCTTTTGTATCGGGTTTGGCAATTCTAGTGGCTTCATCATAGAGATAAATAACATGCCCATCAATATTATCGACCAAGAGATCTTTAAACATAGAAATACCAGGTTCAACTTTAATTTGTACAGAGGGTTTGGGTAGTCTAATATTAATTTTGTTGACCACAGTTGAAGCTTTAGCATGATCCTTTATTCTAACAGGAAAGGTGGTTCAATATAAGCAGTAGGAACAATAGGATCAACATTATAAGTAATAGTTTCTTCTTCAACTTTAATAGGTTCAACTACTTTCACTTCAATGGGAGGATGATATTTAAACCACTTCTCTTTAGGGAGATCAACATGAGTAGCAAAAGATTCACATAAAGAAGCTACTTTCTCAGAGTCAAGTCCATATTTAGTGCTAAAATCACGAAAAGCATCGGTATGCATAAAAGACTTAACACAATCAAACTTAAGGTTTGTAACTGACTCTTTACCTTCGCCAAGTTCCCAATATTCAGAGTTGCATTTAATTCTTTCCAATAAATCCCATTTGAATCCAATATCCTTCTTCGTATAGGAACTAGTACAAGAAGTATCGATCGTGGATCGATCATTATGAGAAAGCTGAGCATAAATTTTTTGAATAATAATTTCTATTGAGAGCTCATGATTGGGGCATGAATATAACATTGACTTAAGCCTCCCCCAAGCTTGAGCGATACTTTATCCTTCACAAGGCCAAAAATTATATATATATATATATAATTCCGATCATGATGAACCAGATGCATAGTGTCGGTGTCAAAACCGGCGGATCTCGGGTAGGGGGTCCCGAACTATGCGTCTAAGGCGGATGGTAACAGGAGGCAGGGGACACGATGTTTTACCCAGGTTCGGGCCCTCTTGATGGAGGTAAAACCCTACGTCCTGCTTGATTTATTCTTGATGATATGGGTATTACAAGAGTTGATCTACCACGAGATCGGAGAGGCTAAACCCTAGAAGCTAGCCTATGGTATGATTGTATGTTGTTGTCCTACGGACTAAAAGCCTCCGGTTTATATAGACACCGGAGAGGGTTAGGGTTACACAAGGTCGGTTACAAAGGAGGAGATATCCATATCCGTACTGCCTAGCTTGCCTTCCACGCCAAGTAGAGTCCCATCCGGACACGAGACAAAGTCTTCAATCTTGTATCTTCATAGTCCAACAGTCCGGCAAAAGGATATAGTCCGGCTGTCCGGAGACCCCCTAATCCAGGACTCCCTCAGTAGCCCCTGAACCAGGCTTCAATGACGATGAGTCCGGTGCGCAATATTGTCTTCGGCATTGCAAGGCGGGTTCCTCCTCCGAATACATCAGGAAGAATTTGAATACCAGAATAGTGTCCGACCCTGCAAAACAAGTTCCACATACCACCGTAGAGAGAATAATATTCCCACAAATCTAATCCGGTGACATGTTTGGGCAACATGACATCATGCCATGGCGATTATTCGAACCGTTTATCTTTAACCAGCCTCGCACATAATGCGAGGCGGTTTCTTGACACGTCTTGACGAAGCAGAGATCGTGTCCCCCTTATTGTGGGATTCTCATCAATACGGGCGTGGGTAACCCAACCGCGCCATCAATCGCGGCACTTGGGCAAATAAGCGAGTTTTATCAGGCTAGTGGGGGCGCATAGCTTCGTCCGCCCTTATAAAGGGATAAGGTTTAACCTTTTTCTACCCACACCTTATTCCTCCTTGCTCATCCATTCTCACGCACTCGAGCTCCAATGCCCAAGTCCACATCTTTCTCCTCAACCTTCTCCAAACATGTCCGGAGCGGGAGGCAAGTGGATGGCTTCCTCCATTATGGAGGGACACATCAAAAAGCTGCACGGAGCCGGATACTTAGCCGTGAATATCACGCATCAGCTGCCCGCTGCGGGGCAGATCGTCCCTACCCCGGAACCTCATGAGAGGGTAGTTTTCCTCCACCACTTCCTCCACGGACTGGGGTTTCCCCTTCATCCATTCATCCGCGGTCTCATGTTCTACTACGGGCTGGACTTCCATGATCTAGCCCCGAACTTCATTCTCAACATTTCGGCGTTCATCGTCGTCTGTGAGGCTTTCCTCCGCATCCGCCCCCACTTCGGCCTATGGCTAAAGACCTTCAATATCAAGCCGAAGGTGGTGGGCGGCCAACAAGCAGAATGCGGCGGAGCCATGGTGGGCAAGATGCCTAACGTTATATGGCTTGAAGGCTCCTTCATGGAGACCATAAAGGGGTGGCAATCAGCTTGGTTCTACATCACCAAGCCGCACGACACCAAATGGGTGGCTGCCCCCGAGTTTCGATCTGGATTCCCTACACGGCTCACTTCCTGGAAAGAGAAGGGCTTGTCGTGGGGTTCATCGGTGGAGCTGGACGGACTCCAGAAATGTATCCTAAACATGACAAGCAAGAAGCTCAAGCTTGTCAACATAGTCCAGGTCATGCTCATCCGCCGGATCCTCCCGTGCCAACAACGGGACTTCAACTTGTGGGAGTTCGACCCGGCCCAGCACCAGACTCTGAGCGAGCTCTTCGACACGATGCACAAGGACGTCTGGAAGGTGTTGTTCAAGGGCGTCGAGGTCCCTCCCTCTCTCACTGAGGACCGCGGGCTAAGCGCGAAGCGCCGAGCGCATTCGGTGAGTTCTATATATCCGGTAGGATATTTATTTCACCTAGCTTAACCATGTGCGGGGTCTGATTTCCATGCCTTTGACAGGACTGGGTGGAGACGTCGGGGCAGATTAATTGTCTGGCCCCTCTGCCCGAAGACACTACGGACGCTCTCCTGACAGAGATGCTGACTCCGGCTCCTTACAAGGTGCCGGAGAAGACCAAGAAGGCCAAGGGAACCCGAAAGAGTTCCCGACGCCAGGGTTTATCGAACTTATCATCCGATAACTCCGCGACGCACTCCTCCCCCGAAGACGAGGAGGAAGATGAAGATGTTCCCCCTCCAGTCGAGGGAGACAAGAAAAGGAAGGTCGCCCCTACTGGGGGGGCGAAGGGTCCAAGAAGGGAAGGACTCTCCTTCCGGACTACTCCACCACCGCCGCCGAAGGCGAAGACGAGTGGCTGCTCAGGGCCAAGCCCCTGGCAAAGTCGTAAGTATCCGGATACCAAAGTAACTCATAGCATTCCTTTGTCGAACTGCTTCTCCTAACGCCGAATTATGATTATGCAGACCGCCACGGGCCCGTATCGACGTATCGTCGGATGGCTCCCTGGGCTCGTCGGATATGGATAGCGATCCACTTCTGACCGCCACCTCCCCTTTCCCTACGGACAACGCTGTGGTATTGTCTCAAGAGGCACCAGGTTGAGGGGAGACAGTCCCGGAGGCTCCTCAAGGCGACCTTCCAGACTCCGGGAGCAGAGGGAGCAAGGCTCCCGAGGGCTCCGAGTTCGTCCATCAGCCAAACACCGCGCCGGAACCTCCAATGGTTCCGGACTCAGGCAGGCGGCCTCCTTCCAAAAGGGGCAAGACGTCTGTGCCAGTGACCTCTGTCCAACCAGAGGCACCAGACAATCTGCTGGGAATGCTTCGCAGCGCTTCCATCAACGAAGAGCACCACACTATTATGAGTGCGGTGATCAAGAAGGTTCAGTCTGCTAAGAGCAGACTGACTGAAGCCTGTGCCAGCCTTCTAACAGGCTTTGAGGTAAGTATTTAAAATATAGGAAAAATATTACCGCATAGACAGTAGCCCCTGATGCTCTGTTCGGTGTTCACAAAGAAAAGCCGAATAGAGGATCAAACAATATCGCAGGAGTCTAACATAAGTATGTCTATATGCGTATGCAGGCTTCGCTGCTGGCATCTGCCGCACAGACTGCGGAGGTTGCCACATTGAAGCAGGACCTTGAGGGGTCCAAGAAAGAGCTCGGCCTTGCCAAGAGGCAGCTCGAGGAAAACAAGGGTAAGTAATACCCTGTCTATAGATATGTATATATAAAAGAAGACGCGATTGCAAAATGACAGGATCATCGTCAATTTGCCAGGGGCCACGACCGAGGTGGCGACCCTGAAGCAAGCGCTATCCGAGGCTGAAGACAAAGCAGCCAAGGAGCGCACCGAGTGGGAAAGGCATGAGGCACGGGTGGGCGAGGTGCACCAAGAGCTCCAAGCTCTCGTGACGAAGCACGAGGCGTTGGAGCTTGACTTGAAGACGCAAGAGTCCGAGCTTGCCACGGCCCTTGAGAGTGCAAAGAGTGCCAAGGCCGAAGCCCAAAAGGCCCTCCAGGAGATTGATGCGATGAAGAAGATAGTGGCGGGTAAGGCATTCTATATGAAAAGCAAACATGTGAAAGTAAATTACTTGTTACTTACCCGAATCCGAAGCTCTCCAGGAGCGTTCGCAGATTTGCCCCGCAGCGTGTCGGATGCCGCACAGTTTTACCAGGCCGAGGAGGGAAGCTCAACGGAGAAGTTGTTCTGGTCTCAGTATACTGGGGCCGAACACCCGGTGCCCATGAGCGACTAGCTAAAGCAGCTGGTCGAGCTACACAAGGCGGCCGAACAGGCCATGAAGGGCTTTATAGTCCGGATGTGGCCTGGCGACGCCCTTCCCAATAGCTACTTCGGCCTGGTGAGGCGGCTTGTAGATGCCTGCCCATGGCTGGAAGTCATCAAGCGGTATGTCTGCATCGAAGGTGCACGCCGGGCTTTCGCCCATGTGAAGGTGCAATGGGCCAAGCTGGATGCCATGAAGCTGATTAAGGAAGGGCCGCCGGCGGGCAAGGAGCATCGCCACCCCGAGATGTACTATGAGGGTGTCCTGAAGGGTGCCCATCTCATAGCGGACGAGTGTACGAAAGATGTAATATTTGAGTAAACTCGCTCGTGTAATCATGTATCTATGAAAACTTGTTCATATGCGCTATGCAACGCTTGTTTGAATTTAAAATATTACCTTCTGTTTGGCTGTTTATCAAATCTGAGAGATGGCTAGTCGTCGGCTTCTGCCCCCATGCCACGAGCGCTGGGGTGTTCGGGATAAACCTGAGCACAATTGTTCCCATTTTGGGTCCTTCGAGGGAGGTGCTCAGCACAACGAACAAGGCAATCGGACTATAATGCGTTATCACTCTCACTTAGCCATAGAATTCTATAATTTTAAATTTCGGCGAAGCCCCTAGTATTCGGAAGGCCGAATTCGGGGCGTGATACACGCCTTAAGCCGGACAGGGCCGACTCCTCGCTCTAAGCGGCATAAGTCTTTAGGGACTCGAAAACCTCTCGAACAGCGACCAGTCTCTCGCCTTATCATGACAGTCAGTTTTAGCTTTCTCTACTGAGGTGCTTAGCCCAGCTGAACCGGGGCACAATCGCAATAGTTCTCCCAGTGCTACCTTAGCCGATATAGCGGAACGTAAGGTACCAAAACATGGGAGCCGGGCAAACCCAACTATTGACCAAAGACATGATTCGGAGCTGATGCATATAATGCTATAAAAGTTCGGGGTGCCGCACTTGTGAAAGTGTTCGGACTTCTCACACCATATTGTGGGGTACTTAAGCCCCTGGTGTGTTGGCCGTACCAAAGTGTACGGTTGCAAGGTGTCATTAATGAACACATATATATAAAAAAAATGCAATAATAGTCTTAATGCTATGCATTGTTTATTCAAAAAGGTGCGTTAAAGCAAAATGATACATGCAGTGCAATAAGCAAAAAGTAGGACTATGTCCCCTCCAAGGGCGAGCTGAAGAATAGTATTAAGGCAAGTATTACACTCGTTATCGTAATCCACCTGGGAGATCTGTGGTGTGATGTAGCTTTCTGCCTCCTTGGTTGCTGCATCATGTGTTCGGCAATCATGCTGCCGGACACGATTTCCAGAAATTAATGTCCTGAAAGAGAGAAAAATAACAAAGCGGGAAGCCCCTAGTGCGGTTTAATCCGCGTCTTGGGGCGTGCCGTAGTCGTGCCCCCTCCCTACCTGTGCCCATGGTATTTTTAATGCGTAATTATGTATGTGTGGCACGAGTTTCGCTGTTTGTCTTGGGCCGGGGTGGGGGCCGCATTGCTATGCGAGCTCGGAACTTGCTATAGATATGCGACGTGACCTGCTATTGCCGTCCTTGGTATCCGAAGTACCATGGTTCTTTGATATGTTATCACTGCAAGCCAGCCAGCTGTCTTCTCCCGCACAAAAGCGGGTCATGAGTGTCGTGAGGGCTGCCATAGATTTCGGCTTTTCCTGACCAAGGTGCCGGGCTAGCCACTCGTCGCGGATGTTGTGCTTGAAAGCTGCTAGAGCCTCTGCATCCGGACAGTCGACGATTTGATTTTTCTTTGTTAGGAACCGTGTCCAGAATTGCCTGGCCGATTCCTCTGGCTGCTGAATTATGTCGCTCAAGTCATCGGCATCTGGTGGTCGCACATAAGTGCCCTGAAAGTTGTCGAGGAATGCGGCTTCCAGATCTTCCCAACAGCCAATGGACTCTATTGGCAAGCTGTTGAGCCAATGCCGAGCTGGTCCTTTAAGTTTGAGTGGGAGGTATTTAATGGCGTGTAGGTCATCACCGCGTGCCATGTGGATATGCAGGAGGAAATCCTCGATCCATACCGCAGGATCTGTTGTGCCGTCGTATGATTCTATATTTACGGGTTTGAAACCCTCTGGGATTTGATCATCCATTACTTTGTCTATGAAGCATAAGGGGTGTGCGGCGCCTCTGTACTGGGCTATATCGCGATGCAGCTCCAATGAGTCTTGCCCGCTGTGTGCGGCCCAGCCGGATTTACTTTTACTGTATCCGGCGTGACGTTTATCGTCTCGCATAGTGGCACACCCTCGTGATCCGAAGATCGATCTTGCATGTTTTGCTTTGTCCTCCAATACGTCTCGTAGGTCTGGCGTATTTCCCCATGCCTTTTTATTTGAATGGCGTCGGGGTGCAGGCTGAGCTTTTGGCTGGAATGCCTCTCTGTCACGGCCACGGGGTGGCCGATCAGCCGCATCATACGCTTCTTCCTCCAGTCGGGGTAGCAACCTGCATTTTGGGTAAATCTTGGAGGGGAGTTCGAGTTTATATTCCTCGGCCGCCAGGACTTCAGTCCATTTGTCAGCTAGCAGATCTTGATCAGCTTAAAGCTGCTGCTGCTTTTTCTTAAGGCTATTTGTCGTGGCTATAAGCCGGCGCTTGAAGCGCTCTTGTTCGACGGGATCCTCTGGCACGACGAATTCGTCATCGTCGAGGCTTGCCTCGTCTTCAGAGGGGGCATGTAATTATCATCCTCCGCCTCTCCATTTGCCGCTCTCTCTGGAGGGCTGGCCTCTCCACCCTATTGTCCTAGATCGTGCTGGAGGGGATTGTTGCCATCTTCGGCACTATCCGGAGTGTTATTATCTCCTGTGCCGGTATCACCACTTTTTCTTTGGCGGGACTTAGAGCGGCACCGCTGACGTCGGCGCTTGGGTTGCTTCTTGGAGGGGTCATCCTCCACGGTCTCGTTGCCATTGCCTTCTTTGGGTGTGTCCACCATGTATATATCGTATGATGAGGTGGCTGTCCAGTGCCCTGTGGGCAGTGGTTCCTCTTCGTCTCCCGCATCGTCGTCCATATCATCGATGTCTTCGGAGTCGAAGTCGAGCATGTCGGTTAAGTCGTCGACAGTGGCTACTAAGTGGGTGGTGGGTGGGCAGCGAATTTCTTCGTCATCCGCATCCCAATCCTGCCGGACATAGTTCGGCCAGGATCCTCCTGACAAGGAGAGAGACCTTAATGAGTTCAGTATGTCGCCAAAGGGCGAGTGATGAAAAATATCCGCGGAGGTAAACTCCATGATCGGTGCCCAATCGGATTCGCTAGGAACGGGCGCAGGCGGTTCGGAGTCCGTGGCCGGAGAAGGATCCGGTAGTCTGACAACACGGCTCTCGTGCAGGGTAAGGTCGATATTCGGCTCGATCGCCGCTGAGGGTAAGGCCTCCGTGGCGGGGTCCATCCACCCGTCCATGGAAGGTGCAACGGGCTCTGAATTGAGGGTCGGAGCGGCTGCCGGTGCGATCTCCTGAACACTGTCTGATGGTAGAGCTAAATCGTACTCATTGTGACCGCGTGACGCACAAGGTAGAGGCTCGAATCCGTCGAAGATCAAGTCTCCGCGGATATCGGCCGTGTAGTTTAAGCTTCCAAACCTGACCTGGTGGCCAGGGGCGTAACTTTCGATCTGCTCCAGATGGCCAAGCGAGTTGGCCCGCAGTGCGAAGCCGCCGAACACATAGATTTGTCCGGGGAGAAAAGTCTCACCCTGGACTACATCGCTATCGATGATCGTAGGAGCCATCAAGCCTAACGGCGACGACACAGAGGAACTCTCAATGAAAGCACCAATGTCGGTGTCAAAACCGGCGGATCTCAGGTAGGGGGTCCCGAACTGTGCGTATAAGGCGGATGGTAACAGGAGGCAGGGGACACGATGTTTTACCCAGGTCCGGGCCCTCTTGATGGAGGTAAAACCCTACGTCCTGCTTGATTTATTCTTGATGATATGGGTATTACAAGAGTTGATCTACCATGAGATCGGAGAGGCTAAACCCTAGAAGCTAGCCTATGGTACGATTGTATGTTGTTGTCCTACGGACTAAAACCCTCCGGTTTATATAGACACCGGAGAGGGTTAGGGTTACACAAGGTTGGTTACAAAGGAGGAGATATCCATATCCGTACTGCCTAGCTTGCCTTCCACACCAAGTAGAGTCCCATCTGGACACGAGACGAAGTCTTCAATCTTGTATCTTCATAGTCCAACAGTCCGGCTGTCCGGAGACCCCCTAATCCAGGACTCCCTCACATAGGATAAAACTTCTGATGAAATTCCAATTTCAATCGGTTGTAGTTCCATGATCCATTATCATCCAATAGTCTATACCATGTCAATGCCTTTCACTTCAAAGATCAAGGAAAGACTTTCTTCTTGACAACATCCTCGGTCATACATGCAAGCTTGAATAATCCACAAACTTTATCCACATAGATTAGGTGCATATCGGTATATAATGTTCCATCTCCTACATAAGGATTAGCTAGCAGTTTCTCTATCATACCCGAAGGAATTTCATAATAAATATTTTCAGTAGGTGCAGTAGGTTGAGGAGCAACTAAGTGTGGTTCCTGTCGAGGTGAAGGTATCCCGAACAAACCCCTCAAAGGATTATTTACCATAGCAACAAGTGACAGTAAATTTCAGCACACTATATAAATGTTTCCTTACCAAATTCCACTTACCAAAGGCGCTTCACTCCCTGACAACGGCGCCAGAAAAGAGTCTTGATGACCCACAAGTATAGGGGATCTATCGTAGTCCTTTCGATAAGTTAGAGTGCCGAACCCAACGAGGAGAAGAAGGAAATGACAAGTGGTTTTCAGCAAGGTATTCTCTGCAAGCACTAAAATTATCGGTAACAGATAGTTTTTTGATAAGATAAATCATAACGGGTAACAAGTAAATAAAGTAACTAAGGTGCAGCAAGGTGGCCCAATCCTTTTTGTAGGAAAGGACAAGCTTGTACAAACTCTTATATAAAGCAAAGCGCTCCCGAGGACACATGGGAATTGTTGTCAAGTTAGTTTTCATCATGCTCATATGATTCGCGTTCGTTACTTTGATAATTTGATATGTGGGTGGACCGGTGCTTGGGTGCTGCCGTTCCTTGGACAAGCCTCCCACTTATGACTAACCCCTCTCGCAAGCATCCGCAACTACGAAAGAAGTATTAAGGTAAACCTAACCATAGCATGAAACATATGGATCCAAATCAGCCCCTTACGAAGCAACTCATAAACTAGGGTTTAAGCTTCTGCCACTCTAGCAACCCATCATCTACTTATTACTTCACAATGCCTCCCCCTAGGCCCAAACAATGGTGAAGTTTCATGTAGTCGACGTTCACATAACACCACTAGAGGAGAGACAACATACATCTCATCAAAATATCAAACGAATACCAAATTCACATGATTACTTATAACAAGACTTCTCCCATGTCCTCAGGAACAAACGTAACTACTCATAAAGCATATTCATAATCATAATCAGAGGAGTATTAATTATCATTAAGGATATGAAAATATAATCTTCCACCGGATAAACCAACTAGCATCAACTACAAGGAGTAATCAACACTACTAGCAACCCACAAGTACCAATCTAAGGTTTTGGGACCAAGATCGAATACAAGAGATGAACTAGGGTTTGAGAGGAGATGGTGCTGGTGAAGATGTTGATGGAGATTGACCCCCTCTCGATGAAAGGATCCATGGTGATGACGATGATGATGATTTCCCCCTCCCGGAGGGATGTTTCCCCGGCAAAACAGCTCCGCCGGAGCCCTAGATTGGTTCTGCCCAGGTTCCGCCTCGAGACGGCGGCGCTTCATCCCGAAAGCTTCTTCTTGATTTTTTCCAGGTCAAAACACACCATATAGCCAAAGATGGGCACCGGAGTCCTGCTAGGGGGCCCACTGAAGGAAATATGCCCTAGAGGCAATAATAAAGTTATTATTTATTTCCTTATTTCATGATAAATTTTTATTATTCATGCTAGAATTGTATTAACCAGAAACATAATACATGTGTGAATACATAGACAAATAGAGTGTCACTAGTATGCCTCTACTTGACTAGCTCGTTGATCAAAGATGGTTATGTTTCCTAACCATAGACATGAGTTGTCATTTGATAAACGGGATCACATCATTAGGAGAATTATGTGATTGACTTGAACCATTCTGTTAGCTTAGTACTTGACCGTTTTAGTTTACTGCTATTGCTTTCTTCATGACTTATACATGTTCCTATAACTATGAGATTATGCAACTCCCGGTTACCGGAGGAACACTTTGTGTGCTACCAAACGTCACAACGTAACTGGGTGATTATAAAGGTGCTCTACAGGTGTCTCTGATGGTACTTGTTGAGTTGGCATAGATCGAGATTAGGATTCGTCACTCCGATTGTCGGAGAGGTATCTCTGGGCCCTCTCGGTAATGCACATCACTATAAGCCTTGTAAGAAATGCAACTAATGAGATAGTTGCATGATGGTGTATTATGGAACGAGTAAAGAGACTTGCCGGTAACGAGATTGAGCTAGGTATTGAGATACCGACGATCAAATCTCGGGCAAGTAACATACCGATGACAAAGGGAACAACGTATATTGTTATGCGGTTTGACCGATAAAGATCTTCGTAGAATATGTAGGAACCAATATGAGCATCCAGGTTCCGCTATTGGTTATTGACCGGAGACGTGTCTCAGTCATGTCTACATAGTTCTCGAACCCGTAGGGTCCACACGCTTAACGTTCGGTGACGATCGGTATTATGAGTTTATGTGATTTGATCTACCAAAGGTAGTTCGGAGTCCCAGATGTGATCACGGACATGAACAGGAGTCTCGAAATGTTCGAGACATAAAGATTGATATATTGGATGACTATATTCGGATACCAGAAGTGTTCCAGGTGATTTCGGAGAAAACCGGAGTGCCCCCTCCTAGTAGGAGTAGGAAAGGGGAGTACTAGGAGGAGGACTCCTCCTCCTGGCACGCCCAGCAAGGGCCGGCCAGCCTCCCCCCTTGCTCCTTTATATACGGGGGCAGGGGGCACCCTAGGACACACAAGTTGATTGTTCCAAGCCGTGTGCGGTGCCCCCTCCACCATAATCCACCTCGATCATATCGTAGCGGTGCTTAGGCGAAGCCCTGCGTCGATAGCAACATCATCACCGCCATCACGCCATCGTTCTGACGGAACTCTCCTATGAAGCTATGCTGGATCAGAGTTCGTGGGACGTCATCGAGCTGAACGTGTTCTGAACTCGGAGGTGTCGTACGTTCGGTACTTGGATCGGTCGGATCGTGAAGACACACGACTACATCAACTGCGTTCTCATAACGCTTCTGCTTACGGTCTACGAGGGTACGTGGAAAATACTCTCCCCTCTCGTTGCTATGCATCACCATGATCCTGTGTGTGCGTAGGAATTTTTTTGAAATTACTACGTTCCCCAACACCCACAAGGTCGGGGGGCCCGCCCAGGGGGGTAGGGCGCGCCCTCCACCCTTGTGGCTCGCTGGTGGCCCCCCTCTAGTACTTTCTTCACCCAATATTTTTTATTTATTCACAAAACGTGCTTTGTAAAGTTTGAGGACTTTTGGGGTTGTGCAGAATAGGTCTCTAATATTTGCTCCTTTTCTAGCCGGGAATTCCAGCTGGCGGCATTCTCCCTCTTCATGTAAACCTTGTAAAATAAGAGAGAATAGGCATAAGTATTGTGATATAATGTGTAATAACAGCCCATAATGCAATAAATATCAATATAAAAGCATGATGCAAAATGGACGAATCAATATTCTACGAAGATCTTTATCAGTCAAACCGTTATGACAACATATGTAATTCCCTTTGTCTATCGGTATGTTACTTGCCCGAGATTCGATTGCTGGCATCTTCATACCTACTTCAATCTCGTTACGGGCAAGTCTCTTTACTAGTTCCGTAATACATCACCTCGTGACTAACTCCTTAGTCGTTTGCTTGCAATCTTATGATGTGTATTACCGAGAGGACCTAGAGATACCTCTCCGATACCGAAGTGACAAATCCTAATCTCGATTTATGCCAACTCAACAAACACCTTCGAAGATACCTGTAGAGCATCTTTATAATCACCCAGTTACGTTGTGACATTTGATAGCACATAAGGCATTACTCCGCTATCCGGGAGTTGCATAATCTCATAGTCGAAGGAATATGTATTTGACATGAAGAAAGCAATATCAACAAAACTGAATGATCGTAATCTAAGCTAACGGATGGGTCTTATCCATCACATCTTTCTCCTAATGATGTGATCCCGTTATCAAATGACAACTCATGTCCATGGTTAGGAAACCTTAACCATCTTTGATCAACGAGCTAGTCCAGTAGAGGCTCACTAGGGACACGGTGTTAATTTGTTTATGTATTCACACATGTATTAAGGTTTCCGATCAATACAATTCTAGCCTGAATAATAAACCTTTATCATGAATAAGGAAATATAAAATAACAACTTTATTATTGCCTCTAGGGCATATTTCCTTCACATGATTCTTTATTTATATTGGTTGTCCCATGTTGTTGCTTTTATATTTATCTGTTGTAGAAATCTTTGGATATCTTAGACCCATTTTCATCCATTAATTAGTTTGTTCTTTTGGTTGATATTGTTTACGTAGCATATGATGCTTAATATCTCTATAAAAACATCTCATTGGTGTGCCATGGAAATGGATGTATGTGTCATGACATACTCCAATTTTGTTATGAATTTGGGGGTCATATGGCCTCTTACATTCTGTCTTTTTGAAAAGGGATGAGTGTCCAAAACATCATCTGATGTATAATATGTTATATGCATTCTCCTCTCATGTTGACTGTTTGTCAACTTTGCACGAGTTGAGTTGTATATTGATTAATAATCACTTACATAACATGGTCCGAGTTATGTCAGGTCCCATAATCAAGGTGATTTGTCACAATTGGCGCTATCAGGCCAACCTATCCTATCTATCATGGGCATTTGGAGAGTTCTTGTAACATCCCAAATTTTCAATTTGGAATGTTATACATAGATCATCCATGCATATCATATTTTATTGCATTTCGTTTTGCGATCCTCAAAATCCTAAGCAACTCAAGGACCCTCGGAGAGAGTTGGGGATTTCCCTGTTTTCATATTTGAGTTTTATCAAATATTGAAACGAGGATTTTTGGTTTTAATTATTTTTCTCTCCGAAAATATTTCATATTAAAATACATGAGAGGAGATAAAATGACTTCTCCAAAATAAATGAAATATTGGAGGAAAAAGATTAAAATCAAATATTTGATTTTATCCGGAGTTAATTGCTATTTTATTTGAATTAGAAAAATTGCACGTTTTTCAAAGTTTTATTTTAGGGCCAATAAAAAGTTCATCTTGTTCTAAATTTTTTATTTAGACGGTGAAAATTTGTTTTGGCATTTTTAGAAATTTATTTTATTTTCTAGGATTTTTTTAGTTTTGGCGGAATTATTTAAAAAAAAGGTGCGCGGTGGCTAACTGGGCCGAAGCCCAGCCGCTGGCCCATTTCCCCGCGCCGCCGTCTCCTTCCAGGAGACCGAGCTGCCGCCGCCTCGGATGAGGAGTCCGGCCGGGACTCCCCTCGCCGCCGCCTTGGCCCCTCCTCCAAGCCCCCCCCCCTCCTCTCTTAAATACCCTGCCCGGAGCCCCGCCACCGCCACCGCCACCCTAAGCCGCCGCACACCACCGTCGCAAGCCGCCGCACCCAGCCGCCTCGCCGCGCCGCGCCGCCATCGCCTCGCCGCCGCAGCCCCACCTTGCCGGAGCTACGCCGGAGGTACCACCGCCGTTCATCGGCGCCGGTTTTTTTAGAAAACAGCTTCAGGTTTTTAAAAAAACCCTAGTTCGTTTTTTTAGATCGGTTCGCCGGTTTTCTCGGTTTATATTTTTAGCAGACGTTCGTCCGTACGTTCGTTTTAACGAACGTTTTTTGCTCGATAGTTACAGACAACGAACGTTCGTTCGTTAGCCTGTTCGTTAGTTTTCTTTTTCTCGGATTTTCCGCGATTATTTTCGATCGCGATTTCTGATCCAATTTTTTTTTTAGTTTATCTTTTTGCTCGTTTGTCGGAATCAGGCGATTCAAGCGCCTAAATCTTCGTCTCGAAACCCTCTTTCTGTTTAATCAACTTGAACAAGCTTTTGCTATTGTAAAATTTGACCTTAGTCCAGATTAGTAAACGGATCTTGTTTCTTTCGCAGTTTGAGTTTCATTGCTCCGTTTGATTTGATTCTTTTCGCAAACCGGAGTTCTTAAGTTGAACTTTCTGGTTAGACTTTTTTATTTGAGTTTTACCCGTGTTTTTTTGCTTGATTGCTTATGTATGCTATTTTTTGTTTGCAATAGAACACCCGGAGTGCGAAGCGTGCTACTACGAGTCCCTAGGTTTTGCGGATCATCATCAAGGCAAGTAACACTTTGATCATACCTCTTTATCACCCAGTTTTTATGCGTTAGTTCCAATCCTCAAACATTTCATGATTAGGATGTGATTAACATGTGGGTTGGGAAGTAGTTGATGAGGTAGAACCTATTGCCCTGTTATATTCAAACCCTTGGGAGTTACTTCTATGTATTGCTTATATTGCTATGCTATGCTCGTAGACGTGGTTTGGGTGAGTGATATCCATGACAGATGTGAGATTGTTAATTAATGACTTAACTTAAGGTGGCAACTTGAATACACATCTAGGTGGATTGTTTGTTGGGCACCTGGAGAATCCAGTGTTGTCCTAGGATATCCCGGAGTACCCGTGTGATAATCCTATGGTCCGCCACCCAGGCTCAACGGGAACTGAGATATTTTCATGCTAGAAACTTCCGTGTGCAGCCACAAGCTATTATGGGCTCTAGCATAGTTGAGTAAGTTGCGTGAAGCTCCCGAAGAGGTGGATCAGCAGGTAGTGGGATGTAGGTTTGGTATGGTCTTCCCAGAGTAAGGGGTTAATGCTTCTGAAAGACTGTGTCTCGGTCATCCGTTTCTCAAACACCATGTAGTGCGAGAAATCCAACGGAGGAGATCGGGTCTTGTGGGGAAAAGTGCGCGAACCTCTGCAAAGTGTATAAACTAATCATGGTTAGCCATGTCCCCGGTTATGGAAATCTTGAGTATCTAGTACTTGGAGTATCCTAAGTATCTCATCACTCTAAACTAATATTGTTGGGTTGTTAATTACTTTAATTGGGATTGAGTTGGAGGAACCTTCTCAATGATGTTTCAACTACCATGATAGTTAAATAAAATATATTCCTTTGTTGTAGGGAAAAAATGGCTTTTCGCAAAAACTGTAACCATAGAGCTTTCCACCAGCCAAATATGCATGTAGTGATAGTATTATTCTGTTCTTGCTCTACTGTGTTACTTTGCCAGCATATTCCATGTGTTGACCCGTTTTCGGGCTGCAACGTATTATGTTGCAGACTTTTCAGACGAGGACTAAGGTTTGTTAGGTCGTTGCCGTGCAGCTCAGCTATGCCGTTGGAGTTGATGGACTCACTTTATCTTCCAAGCCTTCCGCTATTATCGTATTAGATGGCTTTAAGCCATATTTATTGTAATAAGTTCTCTTTTCAAACATTTGATGTAATAAGTGTGTGATTGCTACTCTATTATAAATCCTCGAGTACTGTGTGTGTCAACATTACCGATCCAGGGATAACACTGAAGCACAGAGACTTGGCCGTTTGAGGTCGGGTCACTACAAGATGGTATCAGAGCACACGCTGAGTGTAGGACACGACCACTAAGCTAAAGCCCTAGATCACTATTCTCTCCTCATTTCTGACTCCTCTCCATTTTCTACTCTTTAGGATGGCGGGCGCAAGGAACAAGTTTGCACAACCGGATGAAGAAGCACCTTTTGGACGACACTTGAAGGAAGTCACTAGGTACCTGAACATTGGAATACCAAGCTTCACCGGAACTTACAACGCCACCCTGCCAGAAGAGGAGCAATGGATGATTCAAGTTCAGGTTCTAGCAAGGACATTCACGCCGGTCACTAAGCACATAGAGTTTTCCTTCGATGCACCAACCTGGAGTCTAGGAAAGAGTATGGCAGCTCACATCACCATGGGACGCATTGGAGAAGTCTATCATAAGGAGCTTAAGGATACTATCTATCAGATTTGTGGGCGCTGAGATGAGCAATGGGAGATGATCAGCACCAGGAAGGATAGATCAATTGCAGCATTCATCCAAGAGTTAAACCAACACATTCGTCGCCAGGAGAACCAGATGTGCGCAGGAATGATAGATCTGAAGAAGGCAATGACTAGGATCATGGAATTGGAGGAAGAACTCAAGGCTACACGTGAAGATTGTGAGGAGGAAAACGCCGTAATAGTGGATAAGAATGCCGACCTAACAATGAAGCTAGGAGTATTCCTGGGAGACCCCGCACCAGGAGGAGAAGACGAAGAACCCAAGGAGATTCGCCCGGAGGACTACATCATCATCGACAACACCGACTCAGACCCCGGCAATAGCGATGATGACTATAAAGACGAAGCTGGAGCAGACATCATGGAGTCTTCAACCGAAGAATATTTCTAGTAGACCACCACAACAGTAGTAGTATTCCACCATGTAGATAGTATAGTTCAAGCACTTTTGTAAACGATAGTTAGATCGATTGTATGCCCTTGCTTGATTGATTGAGTGAAATGTTTGTGTTTGTCTCATGTGCATATGGGTAGTGCTTTCTCATTAGACCCCATTTCTATTCTGATCTCTTCCCTCTAAACCCATCAGATGCCTCTGAGACGTGACCCCGGATTTACCTTCCCACCGGAGCTCACCCAGTTGATCCAGCAGCAGAATACCCTGATGCAGTTGTTAGTTCAGAACCAAGGCAACAACAACAACGACGACAATCCACCACCACCACCAGTTGACAACTTAGCCCGTTTTCTGAGGTTGCAGCCGCCGGTGTTTTCCAGTAGCACCGAGCCCATAGTAGAAGATGATTGGCTCCGCGGGATTGGAAGGGAGTTAACCACTGCAGGATGTACCGATGCTGAGAAGGTGCGTTTTGCCGCACATAAGTTGGATGGACCAGCAGCCTCATGGTGGGAGAATTACACTGTCACCTAACCTATAGCCACGGTGACATGGGATCAGTTTCAGCAAGCTTTCCGTACAGCCCATGTCTCGACTGGATCTATGAGTATGAAGAAGCGTGAGTTTCGCAACTTACGCCAGGGGAACCGTACCGTGGCTCGGTACGCAGATGAGTTTAGCAAGTTATCTCACTATGCCCCTGATGATGTGGCCACAGATGCCGCAAAGCAGGAGAAGTTTATGGAAGGGCTGAATGATGAGATGAGCATGCAGTTGATGGTGGAAACATTCAACAACTACCAGGAGTTGTTAGATAAGGCTCTTATGGTTGAAGGGAAGCAGCAGTAGATTGAGAGTCGTAAGAGGAAATATGGACAAGGAAGGTATAATTCAGGAGCTCAGCAGAAGCCTCGCCTAACCCCGAACTCGGGAGGACTTGTTCATAACCATGGAGGCCACACCCACAATGGAGGAAGTAACCATAATCATACAGGCCCAAGGAATGGGAACGGGAATGGAGCAAGCAACAATCAGAACCGCCCCAATCCAGCCACACCCGCCAAGAGAGACCTAAGCCACGTTACTTGTTTCAAGTGCGGGAAGGCTGGACACTATGCCACGGAGTGCCCTAAAGCAAAGAATGGAAACGGAAATGGGAGCGCGGGAAAGAAGCCCAATCCATTCAACAAAGGACAAGTGAACCACGTCAATGTGGAGGAGGTTGAAGAGCAGCCAGACGGGGTTATTGGTAAGTTTTTGGTTAAGTCTTTTAACGCCCTTGTTCTTTTTGATACTAGTGCATCGCATTCATACATATCAAGGGAATTCGTGGATAAGTTTAAACTACCGACCCAAACCCTTAGGACCCATCTATTAGTAAGTTCACCTGGAGCAGAGTATATGGCTAGTTGATGGTGCGACTAGATACCCCTAACCATTGGTAGCCATGTTTTTCCATCCGACCTAATAATCTTGGAGTCACACGAACTGGATGTGATATTAGGCATGGACTGGATGAAAAGGTATGGAGGAAGCATTGACTATGTTAGTAAGTCAATTTGTCTCACCACCCCTGAGGGAAAAAGGATCAAGTATGTATCTAGGCATGCGCCAAGAAGTAGCCAAGTGAATACCCTCACGGGAGTTATTCAGGAGGAAGTGCCTGTAGTGAAGGATTACCCGGATGTTTTTCCAGAAGAGTTACCGGGCATGCCACCGGATCGAGACATTGAGTTTTTGATTGAGCTATTGCCAGGCACCGGGCCTATATCGAAGAGACCATACCGGATGCCCGCAAATGATCTGGAGCAGATTAAGAAACAAATCAAGGAGTTATTGGAGAAAGGATACATTCAACGGAGCTCATCACCATGGGGAGCCCAGTGCTTTTGGTAGAGAAGAAGGATAAGTCTCTAAGGATGGTTGTTGATTATCGAACCTTGAATGAAGTGACGATCAAGAACAAGTACCCATTGTCGATGATCAATGATCTGTTTGACCAGCTGCAAGGAGCTAAGGTGTTTTTGAAGATCGATCTGCGATCAGGATATCACCAGCTGAAGATACGAGAGAAGGACATACCAAAGACAGCATTCACCACACAGTACGGGTTGTATGAATATACGGTCATGTCGTTTGGACTGACTAACGCCCCTGCCTACTTCATGAGCATGATGAATAAAGTGTTCATGGAATATTTGGATAAGTTTGTTGTGGTGTTCATTAATGATATAATGGTATACTCGAAGAATGAAGAGGAGCACGATGAGCATTTGCGCTTAGTTCTCGAGAAACTCAGGGAACATCAGTTGTATGCCAAGTTCAGCAAATGCGAGTTTTGTCTGAAGGAAGTTGGATTCCTTGGACATGTTATATCAGGAGAAGGTGTAGCAGTAGATCCTACCAAGGTTCAGTCAGTCACTAAATGGTTAGCACCCACTTCAGTTAGCGAGATCCGTAGTTTTCTTGGACTCGCAGGATACTATCACAGATTCATTGAGAATTTTTCCAAGATTGTGAAGCCAATGACGGAGTTATTGAAGAAGGATCTCAAATTTAAATGGACAGAAGAATGTGAAGCAAGTTTTCAGGAGTTAAAAAACGTTTGACTACAGCCCCAGTGCTGATTCTGCCGGATATACGAAAGGAGTTCCAAGTGTATTGCGATGCCTCTCGCCTAGGACTTGGAAGTGTGCTTATGCAGGACGGAAGAGTTGTTTCGTATGCCTCGCGACAACTGAAACCGCACGAGTTGAATTATGCCACACATGATTTGGAGTTGGCTGCCGTAGTGCATGCGTTGAAGACCTGGAGGCATTACCTTATTGGAAATTGTTGTGATGTGTACACGGATCATAAGAGCTTGAAGTACATTTTCACACAGAAGGAGTTGAACCTTAGGCAGAGGAGATGGTTGGGGCTTATAAAGGATTATGACATGAAGCTTCACTATCATCCCGGCAAGGCCAATGTCGTAGCCGATGCTTTGAGTCGGAAAAGTTATGCTAATACCCTAGTGAGCACGGGATTGCCGAAGGAGTTAGCAAAGGATCTCAGGGAACTTCGATTGGAGATTGTTCCTAGAGGTTTTGTTGCAACAATGGAAGTTCGGTCTACATTGTTAGGAAAGATTCGAGAAGCTCAGAAGGAGGACAAAGAGATTGCAGAGATAAAAGAGAGAATGAGCGAAGGAAAGGTCAAAGGTTTTCGTGAGGATGAGCACGACACCTTATGGTTTGAGGACCGCGTTTATGTGCCCAATAACATAGAGATCAGGAAGTTAATACTTCAGGAGGCTCATGACTCACCATACTCGATACACCTTGGAAACACCAAGAGGTATTTGGATTTGAAGGAACGTTTCTGGTGGACTGGTATGAAGAAGGATATTGCCGAGTATGTAGCCGTATGTGATGTATGTCAGAGAGTGAAGCCTGAGCATCAAAAGCCAGCAGGATTGTTACAGCCTATGCCAATACCTGAATGGAAGTGGGATAAACTTGGCATGGATTTTATCACCGGATTACCCAGAACCAAATCAGGATATGATTCTATATGGGTAGTAGTTGATCGCTTGACCAAAGTGGCTCACTTTATCCCAGTGAAAACCACCTACACAAGTGCGAAGTTGGCCAAGATATACATGACCAGGATCATATGTCTGCATGGAGTTCCGAGGACCATCGTATCAGATAGAGGGACACAGTTTACTTCAAAGTTTTGGCATCAGCTGCACCAAACTTTGGGGACAAGGTTGGAGTTCAGTACAACATTCCACCCGCAGACAGATGGACAGACCGAGAGAGTCAACCAAATTCTGGAGGATATGTTGAGAGCATGTGCGCTAGATTATGGATCTATTTGGGATGACAATTTTCCCTACACGGAGTTCTCATACAACAACAGCTACCAAGCCAGTTTGAAGATGGCACCGTTCGAAGCCCTGTACGAACGAAGATGTAGAAGACCGCTAATGTGGGATGAAGTTGGAGACCAACAGTTGTTTGGACCAGATTTGTTCAAGGAGTCTGAAGAAAAGGTTAAGTTGATCCGAGATAGATTAAAGGTAGCTCAGTCCAGACAGAAGAGTTATGCAGATTCGAAACGCAAGGAAATAACCTATGAAATTGGAGAAAGAGCATATCTACGAGTGTCACCCTTGCGAGGAGTGAAACGTTTTGGAGTTAAGGGAAAGTTAGCCCCGAGATTTGTAGGGCCATATCGAATTTTGGAACGTAAGGGAGAAGTTGCCTACAAGTTGGAGTTACCTGAAGGACTGTCAGGAGTTCATGATGTATTTCATGTTTCACAGCTGAAGAAGTGTCATGCTGAGACGGTTGATATACCGTTAAGAGATACAGTACCCTTGGATGCGATTCAGTTGGATAGTGATTTGACCTATGAGGAGAAGCCAGTCAGGATTCTCGAATTTGCCAGCCGAGTCACCCGCAGCAAGGTTATCAAGTTTTGCAAAGTTTAGTGGAGCCACCATACCGAGGATGAAGCCACCTAGGAACGAGAGGATGATCTTCGCAAAGAACACCCACACCTATTCTCTAGCCAACCCGAATCTCGAGGGCGAGATTCATCTTAAGAGGGGTAGGTTTGTAACATCCCAAATTTTCAATTTGGAATGTTATACATAAATCATCCATGCATATCATATTTTATTGCATTTCGTTTTGCGATCCTCGAAATCCTAAGCAACTCAAGGACCCTCGGAGAGAGTTGGGGATTTCCCTGTTTTCATATTTGAGTTTTATCAAATATCGAAACGAGGATTTTTGGTTTTAATTATTTTTCTCTCCGAAAATATTTCATATTAAAATACATGAGAGGAGATAAAATGACTTCTCCAAAATAAATGAAATATTGGAGGAAAAATATTAAAAACAAATATTTGATTTTATCCGGAGTTTATTGCTATTTTATTTGAATTAGAAAAATTACACATTTTTCAAAGTTGCATTTTAGGGCCAAGAAAATGTTCATCTTGTTCTAAATACTTTATTTAGACGGTGAAAATTTGTTTTGCCATTTTTAGAATTTTATTTTATTTTCTAGGATTTTTCTTAGTATCGGTGGAATTATTAAAAAAAAGGTGCGCAGTGGCTAACTGGGCCGAAGCCCAGCAGCCGGCCCATTTCCCCGCGCCGCCGTCTCCTTCCAGGAGACCGAGCCGCCGCCACCTCAGACGAGGAGTCCGGTCGGGACTACCCTCGCCGCCGCCTTGGCCCCTCCTCCAAGCCCCCCCCCCTCCTCTCTCTTAAATACCCCTCCCCGGAGCCCCGCCACCACCGCCGCCGCCCCAAGCCGCCGCACACCGTCGCCGCAAGCCGCCGCACCCCGTCGCCTCGCCGCGCCGCCTCGCCTCGCTGCCCCGCCGCCACAGCCCCACCTCGCCGGAGCTACGCCGGAGGTACCACCACCGTTCGTCGCCGCCGTTTTTTTACAAAACCGCTTTGTTTTTTAAGAAAAACCCTAGTTCGTTTTTTTAGATCGGTTCGCCGGTTTTCTCGTTTTACCTTTTTAGCGGACGTTCGTCCGTACGTTCGTTTTAACGAACGGTTTTTGCTCCATAGTTATAGACAACGAACGTTCGTTAGTTAGCCTATTCATCAGTTTTCTTTTCTCGGATTTTCCATGATTATTTTCGATCGTGATTTCTGATCCGATTTTCGTTTTAGTTTATCTTTTCGCTCGTTTGTCGGAATTAGGTGATTCAAGCGCCTAGGTCTTCATCTCGAAACCCTCTTTCCATTTAACCAACTTGAACAAGCTTTTGCTACTGTAAAATTTGACCTTAGTCCATATTAGTAAACGGATCTTGTTTCTTTTGCAGTTTGAGTTTCGTTGCTTCGTTTGATTCGATTCTTTTTGCAAACCGGAGTTCTTAAGTTGAACTTTCTGGTTAGACTTTTTTATTTGAGTTTTACCCGTGTTTTTTTGCTTGATTGCTTATGTATGCTATTGTTTGTTTGCAATAGAACACCCGGAGTGCGAAGCGTGCTACTACGAGTCCCTAGGTTTTGCGGATCATCATCAAGGCAAGTAACACTTTGATCATACCTCTTTATCACCCAGTTTTTATGCATTAGTTCCAATCCTCAAATATTGCATGATTGGGATGTGATTAACATGTGGGTTGGGAAGTAGTTGATGAGGTAGAACCTATTGCCCTGTTATATTCAAACCCTTGGGAGTTACTTCTATGTATTGCTTATATTGCTATGCTATGCTCGTAGACGTGGTTTGGGTGAGTGATATCCATGACAGATGTGAGATTGTTAATTAATGACTTAACTTAAGGTGGCAACTTGAATACACATCTAGGTGGATTGTTTGTTGGGCACCTGGAGAATCCAGTGTTGTCCTAGGATATCCCGGAGTACCCATGTGATAATCCTATGGTCCGCCACCCAGGCTCAACGGGAACTGAGATATTTTCATGCTAGAAACTTCCGTGTGCAGCCACAAGCTATTATGGGCTCTAGCATAGTTGAGTAAGTTGCGTGAAGCTCCTGAAGAGGTGGATCAGCAGGTAGTGGGATGTAGGTTTGGTATGGTCTTCCCAGAGTAAGGGGTTAATGCTTCTGAAAGACTGTGTCTCGGTCATCCGTTTCTCAAACACCATGTAGTGCGAGAAATCCAACGGAGGAGATCGGGTCTTGTGGGGAAAAGTGCGCGAACCTCTGCAAAGTGTATAAACTAATCATGGTTAGCCATGTCCCCGGTTATGGAAATCTTGAGTATCTAGTACTTGGAGTATCCTAAGTATCTCATCACTCTAAACTAATATTGTTGGGTTGTTAATTACTTTAATTGGGATTGAGTTGGAGGAACCTTCTCAATGATGTTTCAACTACCATGATAGTTAAATAAAATCTATTCCTTTGTTGTAGGGAAAAAATGGCTTTTCACAAAAACTGTAACCATAGAGCTTTCCACCAGCCAAATATGCATGTAGTGATATTATTATTCTGTTCTTGCTCTACTGTGTTACTTTGCCAGCATATTCCATGTGCTGACCCGTTTTCGGGCTGCAACGTATTATGTTGCAGACTTTTCAGACGAGGAGTAAGGTTCGTTAGGTCATTGCCGTGCAGCTCAGCTATGCCGTTGGAGTTGATGGACTCACTTTATCTTCCAAGCCTTCCGTTGTTATCGTATTAGATGGCCTTAAGCCATATTTATTGTAATAAGTTCTCTTTTGAGACATTCGATGTAATAAGTGTGTGATTGCTACTCTGTTATAAATCCTCGAGTACTGTGTGTGTCAGCATTACCGATCCAGGGATGACACTGAAGCACAGAGACTTGGCTGTTTGAGGTCGGGTCGCTACAGTTCTAATAATTTGGACACACATTGTAGACCTGTGGTAACAAGCCACATGATTGTTCGAACAAGTATACGAAGCATGTCAAATATATCTAACAATGTTATGATAGTGGGCGCTTTGTCGCAGTTGCATCGATCTACAATGAAGCTTCTAACTAATAAAATTATGTCGTAGTGTGAGTTCATTGCGCATGAGGACACACCATCAATGATGAGTTCATTATGCTCAACATTTTCATACAATAGAATGAACATTTGATCCCATTTCAAGTCTCCTTATGTATCATTCTTGCCATAGTGTGAGTTGTGGCTCTGACTTAGTCGCGGTACTTAAAAGCGCTTGGGGGAAATTGTTTATTTGCTTGTTTTAATTAAGGACCTTGATAAATGTCACACGTCAGGTACGAGCACTTGGCAACTCTGAAAGTTTTTTATGGCAAGTTTAGTTATGCGAGGATGAGAATTTTAGTTGGCAAACATGGCAACTTTCATGCTTCCGTTTATTTTTGACAGAAACTTGTCGTGTGTCATTGAATTTACCATCCTTGGTTGACTAAAATTGTCATCGATGGGTTTAATCAGAGATGGGTTGACTTTATCACTCAACAAGACTGTTTAAGGGCACAAGAGTAGCTGATGATAGATTTTACCCCCAAAATCGACATCTGGTCAATTGGTTGTAATTTTTATTATCATTGTTGTTCCTTATCCATGATTGAAAATGAATAAATTGGAATTTTCTCACGGAAAAGAAAAGAGATCCCGCCTTGAGCCACATATTTCCCTTTGTAAAGAAATATAAGACTTTTTAATCAAAATTGAAGGAGGCCCCGATCTCTATTCAATGCCTCGTCTAAACCGGATCCTCCCCCTAGCGCCCTCCCCCCCCCACCGCTCGCCAATCCGGCGGCGGCATCCACCCCTCCCGCCGCCTGCCACTCCAGCATCGGCGGCCACCTCCCCCCCCCCCCCCCCCCCCCCCCCCCCCCCCCCCCCCCCCCCCCCCCCCCCCCCCCCCCCCCGCCCCCCCCCCCCCCCCCCCCCCGCCGCTCCAGCCTACCGGCTGCCTCCCCGGCCCCGGCAACCCCTCCTCGTGCCCTCGCGCTCCGTGCCTGCCATGTCGTCTAGCCCTTTGTCCGTCACCTCCTCCTTCCGTCGCGCCGGAGAGCGACCCATCATGTCCGGCGTCGGCCTCTCCTCCAGTTCTGCGGGCTCTGAGGAGCAGGGCCCGGCTGGTCGGGATGCCGACGCTGGCGCCATGGTGGCGGCGGCGGCCGGGGATCCAGAGTGGATGCGCCCACATCCGTCCAAGAAGGAGCTTTGGAGGCGCCGCCTGGCAGATGGATCGGGCCCTTCGCACGCCACCCCTCCCAGGGCGCGTCGCGAGATCTCGCCGGAGATGATCGGACTCTGCTTCAAGTGCTTCGAAGAGGGTCACTACAAATCGGATTGCACCAACCAAGTCGTGTGCTTTCGCTACAAGCTCCCTGGCCATGAATCCAAAGATTGCAAGAGGCCGCAGAGCCCTTCGCCGGAAGAGGACCTCAGGCGCGCTGCGGCAGCGAAAGTGGCGCGCAGGGACCAGCCGCCATGTCCTGCAGGTGCTGCGTCTAGAGCCCCCCGACCCCGCTTGCACCGCCCTCCCTCTCCACGCCTGCGGTCTGGCCACGCCTGTTCGCCCCACGGCTTGCGTCGCTGGGACCGGAGGAATTCTCAGCGAGTGAGCTTTGTGTCGTCTGCCACACCCAGAACATGGGGGACTTGGAGCAGAGGCTCCAGTTTGCCATGGTGGCTTATTCGGGCGGGGCACGGCACGACATCTCCCCGGATTTCGTTGCGCAGGCGCTTGGTGCGATGGTCAGCATCTAGCAAGAGTGGCTCTCCGTCCACAGTTATCGGCGGAGGATTTTCTGGTCGTCTTCGCGCGGTGCGAGCACTGCAATTCCGTCGCGGCCCGGCCGTTCATCGAGTTCCAAGGTGTGAGGCTCTACTTCCATCAATGGAACCATCAAGCTCAAGCTGTTCACTCCGTCCTCAACTTCAAAGTCTCGCTCGTCCTAGAAGGGATACCACCGCATGCTTGGGACCGTGAGGTTGCTGAGGACCTGCTGGGATCTTCTTGCCTGGTGGACGTGGTGGCGTCAGAGACATGCTCGCGCCGTGACCTCTCTGCGTTCAAGCTCTCTGCTTGGACGGCAGACCCGGCGGCCATCCCCTCTCTCCGCTGGCTGGCCATCCCGGAGCCGGGCTTGATCGCTCCTCTGTCCGAGCCTGCGCTGCTCCAGTACAAGATCCTTATTCACCTGGACTCCATTTCGGACTTCTCAGATCGCGATGAGCCGTTGTTCCTTGGAGTCTCGTCGGACAGTGGGCAGAGCGGAGTGCCGTCGGACGGTAGGATCAGCGGGAGTGGTGGTGCGGCGCATGCGCCGGTGCCACACCAAATGCCATGGAGGTTTGGTCAGCGCGACGCCAGAGGCACTACCAGTGTTGGTCCTCAGCCTTGTGCGCGCGGCGGCGCGTGCTCGCCGGCGAGGTCTCGGCCTGGCTCCGATTGGCACGTCCCGCCAATGGCGGACAGGGAGTTTGTGTCAGCAAATGGCCCCGCACTGGCGACCAGAGACAGGCTGTCAGTTAGAGTCTCAGCTTTTGACCAGCTGACCGCACAATCTGGACCCATAGAAGGTTCGAATAGGCGTTTAAATGAGGAGGATAGGCGTGTCATTGCGAGGGGACCAGAGTCGCAGCGTATTGTTGTGCAGCGAGTTGGGAGCTCTACCGAGCCAATCACTGGCGCAATCATTGGTGACTCGCAATGGCCGGTCGTGGAAGGCCCCACCCCCGCGGCTTCGAATTCGCCCGCAGCCAATCAGGAAGGTGGCCATCTGCCATGAAGAGATGCTGGTCTGGGGCCACTGGAGGATCAGGAGGGCCCAACCCCACCCCAGTCTGGCAAGTTGGTGGATGTGGGGACACCTGGCGCTGCCCCCAATGCTGCCGCTCAGCCTGGTGGGACAGGATCAGGCGCGCCCACGCCTCAGCCAACCGGATCATCGACCGCACGCCCCGAGACCCCGGGCCGCGACAACACCGATCCCAATGAGAACGTGCGGCCAATCATGGTGCCTGCTGACACGCACGCACCCACCCTGGAGATTCTTCCCGAGGAGATCGGGCGGGACCCGCCGATTGCCATTGTCGCCTCGATGGGACAGACTGATGGGAATCATGCACGCCTCTCATTGGCTGAGACGGAAACCCCATGCACCATGGATCTTTTGCCTCAAGGAGAGATCAATACTGGCATTGCTGCAGACCAAGACCTTGCCCCTCCCCCAACCCTGATGCTACAGTCCCTGGCCCTACCGGAGAAGGAAACACCTGATGGCATGACCCCGCAAGAAGCAATAGCATATGCACGTCTAAAGAAATTCTGCTCCAGCATCATCAAGAAGCTCCCCCCCCCTACTCCCCGAAGTCTCCACGCTTCGTCCAGAGGCTGAGCCATTCACACCCAAGCGCACCACGTGCTCCACCAAGAGAAATGATGGGTATGCCGCTTCAAAGTCTGGCAAAGTGGAAAACGTCCTGCTGCGAGCTCTAGGCCTTGTCCCGGAAGACATGGTGGTGGATGACGAGGCCGTTAGGGAGCTTCAGGACTTGTTCGACTCTCCGCTCCGCGAACAGCACGTGAGAGTCATCGCAACGCTCTTTGGCAAGTGTGTGCCCAACAACATCGACCTCGTCGGTGCTTCTGACGTTGCGGTTAGTGTGCTTTGAGCACGCCCGTTGGTGTTGGGGTTGCTTGTTTTCCTCATGGATCACAACCCACAGATCGTTTGCTGGAATGCAAGAGGATTAAACAACCCAGCCAAGAGGAAAGTAGTTAGAGAGTTCTTTGCTTCGTTGAAAGTCAATGTAGTGTGTCTCCAGGAGACCAAGTTGGAGATCGTGGACCAGTTCATAGTAATGCAATGTCTCGGACCATCTTTTGATGGATTCGCTTACTTGCCTGCGAGTGAGACGTGTGGTGGTATTTTACTTGCATGGGACTCGACATGCGTGAACGTCGACCACCTACAGTACGATGCCAACTTCCTCACCGGCAAAGTTCGACAACTTGATGGCACCGAATGGTGGGTCTCCGTGGTGTACGCACCCCAGGGTGACGAGCTTAAAACACAGTTTCTCAATGACTTATATGCGTGCAGGCTGCAATGTCCAGGTCCCTGGATGTGCCTCGGTGATTTCAACATGATACTCCGCAGCTCGGAGAAGAGCAATCAAAATATTAACAGAACCATGATGACCAAGTTCCAAAACTTTGATGACGACCATGAGCTCAAGGAGTTGTACATGCATGGGCACAAGTTCACTTGGTCGAACGAGAGAAACACCCCAACCCTGACCAAGATTGATAGGATGCTTGTTTCAGTTGAATGGGAGTTGGCTTTTCCAGACTATCTCATGCAAGCACTATCCACTAGTGTGTCTGATCATGCACCTCTCCACCTCTCCACGAGCAACACCTACGGAGCCAAGAGACGTTTTCGGTTTGAACTGTACTAGACCAAGCTTGAGGGCTTTGAAGAGGCGATCCGTGAAGCTTGGGTCTGTAGCAATGATATCTTCGATCCTTTTAAAAGGTTGGACGCGCTCTTCAGGAATACCGCGTCCTATTTGCAAGCTTGGGGCCAAAGAAAGACCGGTAACATCAAGATCTTCATGAAGGTTGCAAACTGGTTAATTGCGAGACTTGATAGAGCACAAGAGAGGCGACCCTTGACTCTGCTGGAAATCTGGTTGCGGTGAACTTTGAAGCTCTCCTTGCTTGGTCTTGCATCCCTCGAGCGCACCATTGACAAGCAAAGATCCAGGATCTGTTGGCTGCGGGAGGGTGACGCGAACACCAAGCTGTTTCAAGCGGTAGCCAATGGAAGACGCGCCAAGAACTTCATTCCTGCATCAAAAGAGGAGAGGAAATCATCACTGATCAAGTGAGAAAAGAGGAGGTTTTCTCCGAGGCCTTTGAAAATCTGCTTGGGAAGGCCGTTGTCCGCGAGAACACGATTGATCTTGAATACCTTCAGACCCCCGAATGCAACCTAGATGATCTCGAGCTTATGTTCACTGAAGAGGAAGTTTGGAGCCTAATTAAAGAGATTTCGGCCGATAGAGCTCCAGGACCCGATGGTTTCATTGGCGCTTTTTACCATACTGCTTGGCCTATCATTAAAGGAGATATCATGGCTACGCTGCTGAAACTATATGTGGGAGATGGACAAGGCTTCGATAAGCTCAATCGCGCGCACATTGTATTGATCCCCAAAGTCCTGGATGCCCTGGAAGTTGGTGACTACCGCCCCATTAGTCTACCCCACAGCTTTGCCAAGCTCTTCGCCAAGCTTCTCGCGACCAGGGTTCGCCCCCGCATGTCTAAAATCGTGGCCATCAACCAATCAGCTTTCATCAAGGGGAGAAACATCCACGGCAACTACCTCCTTGTCAGACAGCTTGCCAGGAAACTTCGTGCTAGAAAGGAGAAGGGGTTGTTTCTCAAACTGGATATATCTAAAGCGTTTGACTCTCTGTCATGGCCATTCCTCATGGAGAACTTAAGGGCGAGGGGCTTTGGTCAGAAGTGGATTACCTAGATCTGGATCCTCCTTAAAACATCAAACACCCGGGTGGTGGTCAATGGTGTTCCAGCTAGAAGATTCCATCATGCCAAGGGCCTAAGGCAAGGGGACCCGGTCTCACCTCTCCTCTTCGTCATCGCCATGGACTCCCTCACCTCCATCATTAGCAAGGCAACTGAGGATGGAATCCTCAGTTCTTTCAGAGGTGTCACGGCTACGCAGAGACTTTACCTTTATGCCGATGATCTTGCGTTGTTCTTGAGGCCCTTCATGCAAGATCTTACCTTTTTCAAGGCCACGTTCAATATCTTCGGCGAAGCTTCTGGCCTTCGAATCAACTATAGCAAATCAAATGCAATCCTCATCAAACACAACGAGATTGATCGTCAGAGAGTGGAATCGACACTGCATTGCAAGATGGGCAGCTTCCCATGCCGCTATCTTGGCCTTCAGCTCGAGATCAACCAGCTTACTAGGACGGACTGGCAGCCGCTCCTCGATCAAGTCAGGAAGTTCATTCTTGCTTGGCAACGAGGCCTCATCCAGCAACCTGGAAGATTGATCTTGGTCAAAACTGTCATCGCTGCAAGGCCGGTTCACCAACTCCTTGTGCTCGACCCACCCCTCTGGGTTCTTGAGGAGATCAACAAGTGGATGCGCTCTTTCTTCTGGGCTGGCAAAGAGAAGAGTCATGGCGGACAATGCCTTGTCGCTTGGGACACGGTTTGCAAACCAACTTCGCTCGGAGGCCTAGGAGTAAAGAATCTAGCGCTGCAAGCTCTGGCACTGCGCGTACATTGGGAATGGTTAAGAAGATTTGATCCGAGTAGACCATGGCAATAACTAAACCTGATCGTGGATGAACAAGCACGTGAGGTCTTCAACAGCTTTGTCAATATTAAGGTGGGAGAGGGATCTAAAGTTCTCTTTTGGAAAGATCGCTGGATCCACGGCGCGACGGTCGCTGACATAGCCCCATTAATCCACGCGATGGTCAGTACAAGGAACAGGAACAAAAGAACGGTGAGAGATGCGCTCAACGACAATGCCTGGACGGTTGATGTGCAAGGGGAGCTATCTTTCTTGGGCCACATGCAAGTTTACTCTCTGTGCCAGGCCATCAGTACTGTGGAGAGAAATCTGGATGAGCAGGACCAATTCCTCTGGCCTTGCCATGCGTCTGGCAAATACAACGCTAGTTCCACTTATAGATGGCTTTGCATGGGGCAAATCAAAACCCCCACCGCAGGCTGCATCTGGCGAAGTTGGGCGCCGTTAAAGTGCAAAATCTTCATGTGGCTTGCCAGCCAACGCCGCCTATGGACTTCTGACCGGCGAGCTCATCATGGCCTCCAAGATACGGCGTCCACCTGTTACACTTGCTTGCAAGATGAGGACAACCTCGATCACATGCTCGCTCATTGTGGTTATGCTAAAGAAGTGTGGCACTCCTGTTTCAGTGAATGAAGATTCAACGTGCAAATCCCATCCACCGATGCCACCTTCTTACAATGGTGGCTCGACCAAAGGAGACAATTCAATGGCAAGCTCAGAAGAGGATTCGATTCCATCACCATCCTAATTGCACGGGCCCTCTGGAAGCAACGCAATGCGCGTGTGTTCAACAATGTCTCGAGACAAAGATCGGCTACACAACTCAAAACAAAGATCCTAGATGAGATTGATGATTGAAGGAAGGCCGAGTTAGGCGGAGTGGGTGCTTTAGACCCTTTCGCGAGAGAGTAGTCATAGGTTTTAGGAAGTTGGCGTTGAGTGGGTTCCCCCTACGAGCTGTTCGCACCTCGTTAGGGTTCTTGTACATAATTTTCTGCCTTCTATAAAAATATGGTATGCCATTGACATACTCTCGAAAAAAAAGAAATATTTCTAAAAAAAATGATTTATTGCCGAGAAGGAAACATGATTCATAACGAAACAAAGCCCAGACGGTCTGGCCGGCGTCCATATATGGGCCCATCAGGCGCCGCATCCACGACCATACGAACCTTCCAGAGTCCATATCTCCCATGATTAATAACCCTGAAAAGAAATCTACTCCGTATCCGTGATTAATAATGCGAATCGTTCGTCAAGGAAACCCGTCGACGTCACTCCATGCAGGTGGGTCCGTGGCTTATTAAAATTGCCCTTTCAGCCAGTGAGCCCCACACCTCGGTCGTCGTCGTCGTCGCGTCGCCGAAGACCCGAAGTCAGACTCAGACGACCCGACCGTCTCGTCACCGCACCGCATGGCTCCCCTGTTCCAGCGCGTCCTCCTCGCCGTCCTGCTGCTCGCCAGCACGGCCTCCTCCTCCTTCGCCACCGCCGGCCGCGGCGGCGGCCGCGGGCGCTTCGACCCCACCCGCGCCGTCCACGTCTCGTGGCGCCCCAGGTGACCGACGCCGACCTCCACCCTCCTCCGCCGCCCGCCGGCACTACAGGCTCGTCGACATACATAACGTCCATGCTTCCCTCTGTGCCGCAGGGTGTTCCTGTACAAGGGGTTCCTGTCGGAGGCGGAGTGCGATCACCTCATCGCGCTGGTCAGTTAACCATCTCTCTCTCTCTCTCTCTCTCTCTCTCTCTCTCTCTCTCTCTCTCTCTCTCTCTCTCTCTCTCTCTCTCTGCCCGGCGCACCGTACGTGGACATTCCATCGCTCGCAATGCATGCGTGATCTGCGTGTGCCTGCGTGGTGTGGCAGGCGGAGGAGGGTGGCCTGCAGAAGTCGATGGTGGTGGACCGGCTGACGGGGAAGAGCGTGATGAGCCAGGTGCGCACCAGCTCCGGAACGTTCCTCCCCAAGAAGCAGGTGCGCGTCCCCTTCGGCTTTTCATGGCCGCGAGGCAGGTCCATTTCCCACGGATTTGGCTCACGATCTGTCTCATCCATCTGCTTATCTCATCTAGGACCAAGTTGTGGCGAGGATAGAGGAGAGGATCGCCGCCTGGACCATGCTGCCACAGGGTATGCCATGCTATATGCTCTCCCCGGTGCACTAAACTCAACGCACGCTGCAAAGTGCAAAGTGTAAACAAACTTGCATTTCAATCTTGTTTCCGAACTGCAATGTTGGGCAGAGAACGGCGAGAGCATCCAGGTGCTCCGGTACGAGAGCGGCCAGAAGTACGAGCCGCACGTCGACTTCATCCGGCACACTGCCAAGGGATACCATTCCCGCGGGGGGCACCGCGTCGCCACCGTGCTCATGTACCTGTCCGACGTCAAGATGGGCGGCGAGACCGTCTTCCCCAACTCCGACGTACTAATCGCAGATCTGTGTTCCTAGCTGCATGCATATTTCATTCTTCCCAACCTATGACTTCGAAATTAATTTGTTTCGCCACAGGCCGAGTCGTTGCAGCCCAAAGACGACACATGGTCAGAGTGTGCACGAAGTGGGTACGCAGGTAATAAACGTGAACACTTGACCATGCAGATAGCCTTAGTATCTCTTGATGTGACGCAATACACTACACTTTGGAGTACTGATTTCTTTTGCGTGGCAGTGAAACCTGTGAAGGGCGACGCGGTGCTCTTCTTCAGCCTGCACCCCAACGGGACGACGGACCCGGACAGCCTGCACGGGAGCTGCCCCGTGATCGACGGCGAGAAGTGGTCGGCGACCAAGTGGATCCACGTCCGACCCTTCGACAGCCGCCCTCGCGTGCCGTCCACCGCCGGATGCGGGGACGAGAACGATCTCTGCCCTCGGTGGGCTGCCAATGGCGAGTGCGCCAAGAACCCTCGCTACATGGTCGGAACCCCCGGTAACCCCGGCTTCTGCCGGAAGAGCTGCAACGCGTGCACCGGTACACTGTAGATTTGGAAATTGTAATGGCAGGCCACTGACTGGCTAATCGAAATAAAAATATTTATCTGTTTATCAATGATTTGTTATGTACAAATATACGGCCGATCGATCAACAAATCATTGTCCGGGCAAGGCAATCACGTTCACGTGCCCTTGCGCGGCCGGACGATGCCGTCGTTGCCGGCGAGCGCCAGGTACTTGTCCTTCCTGGTGAAGCCGGTGCACTCGAAGGAGAGCGCCGAGGCGATGATCCTCTGCACGTGGTTGGCCACCTCGTGGCTCGACCTCCCACCGCCGCCGCAGGTGTGCTCCGCCGGCAGCCTGTCGAGGAACGTCACCGTGTACTCCGGCCGCGGGTTCATGAAGAGGTAGAAGGGGTCCATCCCCTTCCAGCCCCTGGCCGTGGTGCCGTGGAACATGCTCATCCGGCACTCGGTCGCCACGGGCACGATGTCGTCGCTGAGCTCCGCGAAGAGCGACGAGAAGCGCAGCAGGAAGGGCTCCCGGCACGTGGTCCCCTCGGGGCAGACGGCCAGGTCGCCCCCGGCGAGCAGGCGCCTGATGGCGGCGGCGTCGGTGGCGCGGTCGCGGGTGAGGCGGACGGTGCGAATCGGCGAGAGGAACTCGGAGAGGCGGGAGAGCGAGTAGGTGACGACGGACACGGGGCGGCCGAGCGCCACGGAGATGAAGACCGGGTCCAGGAGCGTGCGGTGGGAGCAGGCAAAGAGCGCGCCCGTGCGGCCCTCGGCATGCTTCGGGCGCGGCGGGGGAGCGCCCCGCACCACGACGCGCACGCCCAGAGCCCGGTACACGTGGTACTGCCACGGCATCGGGACGAGCGACCCCGCGGCGACCCGGACGCACGCGAGCAGGAAGCCGATGGGGTACCACACCACGGCGAGCAGCGCGGCGAGAGGGGTCGGCCGCTGGACGAGGCGGCCGTCGTGGAAGATCACCGGCTTCCGCAGCTTGTCCACGCCCACGGCGTCCACCGGCTCCCGCGGCACGAGGTACGCCTCCTGCAGTCCAAAGCCAAAGTTACAAAAGTATTCTGCACACGAACTTTGTATACAAGATGCTTCAACGCCATGAGGCGTGGCTTGCCATATTGGTCCCAGCAACTACTCATCGTACAGGGAAACGGCTGTTGGGTTACTCTACCTAAATGGGCATGCATCATGAATGCATGCACAAAAGAGCTGATGATGATCGGGAGACGCATGCAGGATATGTTTAGTAGTACTACTATAAGCTGACCCTCAGCCATCCTGCATGATATTCATGCATGCCTAGATGCATACGGACGATCAGCTCAGGTCGACTAGAACGCCGACGGCCAACTTTTTTCGCGCCGGCATATGGAACCCATTTGTCGATGAGCAGTTTACGTCCAAACTCTGGGTAAACATCAAGGGTTTAACCAGTGATTAGAGAATCAAGTAACCTTGCAAACGCTCATGAAGGCGTAATCGGACCTCCGGTCGCCCAGCCCGACCTCCGGCGCATCGCCGTCGCGGACCATCTCCCTCAGCGCCTCCGCCTTCCTCTCGCCGACGAGCACGCCCCGGCGCGAGTCCACCAGCCCCGTGGCGCGCCCGCGCCACGTCGCGAGCTCCGTGCCGGCGACGGCGTCGGCGCCGAGGTGGTCGCGCAGGAACGGCTCCGCCATCACCCTGGGCGTGGCGGTCACCACCCACCTCCGCCCGCACGCCGCGAACACGCGCCACGCGTCCGGGTGCACGTCGTCCGCGTAGAACCTGGGCAGCACGGCGCGCGCCGCGGACTCGATGTCCGCCACGCGCGCGCCAGCGGTGGCCGCGAACACCAGCACCCGCACCCCGGCCGCCTCCGACACCGCGTGGTACAGCAACCCGGCGAGCGGCGCCAGGAGCAGGAGGAGCGCGAGGCGCGGCGCGCCGCCGGTCTCGAAGGCGACGAGCGCGTAGTACGGGAAGGCGCTCCGCGACCGGAGCAGCGTGCCGTCCAGGTCCGACACCACCGTGTGGTCGCCGCGGCGCGACGCGTCGCACTTGTGCACCGCCGGGAACGGCTCCTCGCTGGCTACCACCATTGCACTGGCTTGAACGCGAAGGCTAACCCGTTTGTCTCGAGAGAAGGCTGCGTGTGGTCGTGTGGTCTGCGCCGCTGTGGTTTGGTTTGCGCACAAGTGTGCGCAAGGATTTATAGAGCGCGGCGACGCGTGAAAGACGGGCGGTTTGTGGACAGTACGAGAAAGGACAAAACAAGGGTTGACAGATTAATTGGGCGGTAAAATTGTGGCCGAATCCACATTGTAATCCGCGTTTCTTCGTTTGTGCTATTTCATGCTAGTAAGGCTGGTCATAGTGGAGGAGTAACTTGACACTAGTCTAAGGCTTCTTTTGGTTCATAGGATAGGATTATCATAGGAATAGGAATCTCGTAGGAAATGAGATGACATGTATCTCAAATCCTATGGAAACAAGATGTCATTTGGTTGCCATCAAATTTTTTTTTCCATTGAGTTTAGACTCTTTTTTATTTTCCTATGAAATGTGGAGAATAGGAACCAATCCTACGTAAGAATAGGAATCCATTCCTATGAACCAAAGGGCTCTAAAGGAAAAAATTCTATAAGAATCCTATCCTCTAGAATTCCTATGAAATTCCTCTAAACTAAAGGAGGCCTAAGTTACTACATTTATAATGCAAAGTAACATAATAGTAGTGTCATAGATGGCTTCATTTATTCGCTTGTAGACTCATCTTGTCTTGGAAAGCGCTATGTTATAGTAACATATTATGTTACTACCTCACATTAAATACTTGCCACATAAGCAAAAATTTCTTAAAGTGCGCTATGTTACTAGCTAAATTACTCCCACTATGACTAGCCTAAGGCTGGTCATAGTGGGGAGTAACATATAGTAGTATCATGCATATGATACTAGTGTATGATACTACATTTATAGTGCATAGTATCATAAAGTAGTATCATAGGTGGTCTCATTTATTGCCATGCATGACACATAGTAGCATAACATTTATTATGTTACAGTATCTACCTATGTTACTATGACCCTCTCTCTTTTCTTTAATTTTCTGCCACGTAAGCATGTTTGCAAGTCCCAAGTATATGATACTAGTTATGTTACCCCCCTATGGCCAGCCTAAGAAAATGTCATTCAACCACACACACACATACAAAAAAAACATCAGGTGTCAACTATTCCCTTATTCAAAGTTTCATTAACAACTGATTTTTTTTCAAGAGTTCCCCGAATGTCATTTGACCATGAACTTTTGCACCTTTTTAGACATCTCCAAAGCTTTTTATTAACAGTCACGATTTTTTGCATGCATCCAGTAATGCACTTTAGCATCTTTGATCCCCCCAAAAAAGTTATTTTTATTTTTTTTGCCATTGGTTATGAATTTACAGTTCACGTGCGGGAGCAGCTGAGCCTGATAGGAAGGGAGTACAATACAATTTACTCGGTGTACAAAAGTGCATGACAGTGAGCATTGATTATTGGGTTCATGTGAACCTAAAAGTAGATGGCATTTCTCAACCTTGTTTTTCGTTCTTCACGCCAAATAGAGACATGACAACAAAAATATATCATGCAAAAGGTAAGATTATCCTTTAGTGGCATCTGTATCACGTGAATACAAAAGTGACATGATGATCAAAACTAACAATCTTTTTTAATCGAATGACAACATTATGTACAAAAGATAAATTATCTTCTCTTACAATAGAATTCTAGCCTACGTCCCGCTTTGGCCTTGCCGACGTCCGTGGCGGCATCATATAATATAGTCGTCCCCATCTATGCCGACGTCGTGGTAGTCTTCTGCCACCCGGATGAGCAGGACCTGACAGCCATCCGTCGTATCCTCGACATTTTTGAATCAACGACAAGGCTTCGCACGAACTTCTGTAAGTGTTATGTGTCACCCATTCAGTGCTCTCCTAGCGAGTTGGTCACCATCAATAATGGTTTGGCTTGCCCGGCTGCTAATTTCCCGATGCACTATCTCGGTCTTCCTTCCTTAATCTGCAAGCCCGCTACTTCCGCTCTTCAAGCCCTCTTCGACATGCTAGATGAAAAACTTCACGACATGTGATGGACCGTAGACCGCCTTGCTCGCCGCAGTGTTCCGCACCCACGTCGTCGTGTCTTCTGTAGCAAGGAAACCGAGGCCATGCCTCACCTCCTGGGCGGCTGCTCCTTCGTTCTCCAAGTTTGGTATGAGGTTCTCCCTTGGAGTCACGCCGCAACCACTGAGGGAGTCCAGGATTATGGGGTCCTCCAGCGTCCGGGCTACGTGACGTGGGCCGGACAGATGGGCCGTGAAGATACAAGACGAAAGACTTTCTCCGTATCCGGATGGGACTCTCCTTGGCGTGGAAAGCAAGCTTAGCGTGCGGATATGAAGATTCCTTTCTCTGTAAAACCGACTCTGTACAAACCCTAGTCCCCTCCTGTGTCTATATAAACCGGAGGGTTTACTCCGTAGACACAATCATAATCATATAGGCTAGACATATAGGGTTTAGTCATTACGATCTTGTGGTAGATCAACTCTTGTAACCCCTATATTCATCAAAGTCAATCAAGCAGGACGTAGGGCATTACCTCTATCAAGAGGGCCCAAACCTGGGTAAACATCGTGTCCCCTATCTCATGTTACCTTCGATCCTTAGATGCACAGTTCGGGACCCCCTACCCGAGATCTGCCGGTTTTGACACCGACATTGGTGCTTTCATTGAGAGTTCTACGGTGCCGCCGTCGAAAGGCTCGATGGCTCCATCAATCATCTACAACAATGCTACCGTGAAGGAGATTTTTCTCCCCGGCCAGATCTTCGGCGGCTTCGCACTGTGTGCCAACTCGGTCAGATCGACAGCTACGCCCCTGGTCACCAGATCAGTTTTGGAAATCTGAACTATGTCGCTGATATACGAGAAGACTTTATCTTCCAAGGGTTCGCGGCCTCAACCACCGCTCCGGCCTTAGATCCGAAGCGCATCATCAGGTCCGAAGACGGGAGTCTAGAGCCCGCCGGACTCTCTGCGGCCTTAGAGCTCAACACCGAGAGAATAGCGTCTCTGGCAATCATTGCAAGGTCGGACTCTTCTCCGGATACTACTTCCGAACCCCGGAGGCCCACGTCATGCGAGCTCGGCCCATAAACTTCCGACCCCGTCTAAACCCCGCTCTTAAACGAGGCTCTGGACTTAATGCGATCCCTTGGCATCACAGATGAACCGCTTCTGAATCACGCCCAGCCCAGACTAGGGGCTGGAAACAGGGAATTTTACTTCCCACCCACCACCCACTTCATAGCCACTGTCGAGGACCTAACCAACATGCTTGATTACGCCTTCGAAGACATCGACGGTATGGACGACGATGCCGGAGAGGAGCAAGCCCAAAACCCGTCGGTCACCAGACATTGGATGGCCACCTCCTCGTATGACGTATATATGGTGGATACACCTAAAAACGGCGACGACGATGATGAGAAAAACCCAATCGAGGACGAACCTCCTGAGATACCGCCGAAACATCGACGTTAGCGACGCCACTCTAAATCGCGTCGCAGTAAGAACAGCAATACCGGCACCGAAAACAATGATACTCTGGAGAACACCGAAGACCAAGAAAACCCCATCGAACCAACATCCGAACAGGATGATCAGGAGGACGGGCAAGTTGACCCTGACGACCAAACAGGGAACAACGACTCGGAGGACAACAACTATCTCCACTCTCCGAGGACGACGTAAGCCTCGGCGACGAAGATGTTATCATGCCAGAGGAACCCCTTGAACAAGAGCGCTTCAAGCGCCGGCTAATAGCCACGGCTAGAAGCCTAAAAAAGAAACAACAGAAGCTTCAAGCCAACCAAGATCTGCTTAATGACAGATGGACTAACGTCCTGGCAACCGAAGAATACGGCCTTTAACGCCCAACAAAGAGTTACCCAAAGCGTAAACTGCTACCCCAATTCGACGATGAAGCGTTGGAGCCCATACCACCCGTGCGTAATGCGGCTGACGGACCCGATAGACCACCACGTGGCCAGGATAGAACGACAACTCAAGCCGAACACCAGCCCGCACCACCTCGCCGTAAAAGCAGAGAAACAACAACTCGGGGATACACATACGACCTACGACATGACTTGGAAAATAGGGCAGGTCAGACCAGGTCAATCTACGGATCACGGGGGCGTGCTCCAGCGCGAGAGGCGGCCTATCAAGCCTGGTGCGATAAACACAACCAACCCCGGACTGAAAACCGCATACAGACTCCATCCGAACTGCATCGTGACATGGCCCGATACAGAGGCGCCGCACACCCCCTATGCTTCACCGATGAGGTAATGGAGCACGAGTTCCCTGAAGGGTTTAAACCCGTGGACATAGAATCATACGACGGCAGAACAGCTCCGTCGGAGCCCTAGATTGGTTCCGCCAAGGTTCCGCCTCATGGCGGCGGAGTTTCGTCCTATGAGCTTGCTTATGATTTTTTCCTCGACGAAAGACTCCATATAGCCAAAGATGGGCATCGGAGGGCCACCAGGGGGCCCACGAGCCAGGGGGGCATGCCCAGGAGGGTAGGGCGCGCCCCCACCCTCGTGGACGGTGGGTGGCCCCCTCTGGTACTTCTTTCGCCCAATATTTTTTATATATTCTGAAAATAATTCCCATGGAGTTTCAGGACTTTTGGAGATGTGCAGAATAGGTCTCTAATATTTTCTTCTTTTCCAGCCCAGAATTCCAGCTGCCGGCATTCCACCTCTTCATGTAAACCTTGTAAAATAAGAGAGAAAATGCATAAGTATTGTGATATAATGTGTAATAACAACCCGTAATGCAATAAGTATCGATATAAAAGCATGATGCAAAATGGACGTATCATATACCAAGGAGAAAAGAAGCATAGACACGTGCCAGAGTACCTAAAGGATCTTTAAAGATTACCTCGTCCGCTTTCAGGAGTCATGCATAGCTTCCCCTTTGTGTTCGACATGTAAAATAGCCTTGTTGCTTATTGCACTATTTGTATCAATACGTTTTGACGTATGAATCAGCCTACTATGGAAACAATTTTTGGCCCAAACCTACGTGGCGTTGGCTTATCTCTCAATATATGTTTCCCTGTTTTTGTCCAATTGACATGTACACCTTGGTACGACCTAAATCACCAGGGGCTTTATTAAGTCGTGTACATATTTTAAATATTAAAACAACGTCCGAACACTTTAACAGTGCAATTCGGCGTCCCGAATATAGCATTATATGCATTGGCTCTGAATCATGTCTTTGGTCAATAATTGGGTTGCCCGGCTCCTGTGCTTGCTACCTTATGTTCCATCTGATCGGCTAGGGTAGTAAAGGGAGAACTACTGCGATTGTGTTTCTGGTTCACCCGGACAAACACCTCAGTAGAGAAAGCCGAAAACTGACTGTCATGATGTGGCGAGAGCTGGTCAGCTATTCGGTGACTAAGTATAAATCTTTAGCGATTTTTTCCGCATTATGCGATAGGCTGGCCTCCACCCGGCCGAGCATTCATAGCACATGAGTTCGGATAATCGAACAATACTAGGGGCTATGCCTGCACTCCCATTATAAAACTCCTATGGCTAAGTGAGGGCGATAAAGCCGCATAGTTCGATTGCCTGGTTCGCCGCACTAACACCTCCTTCACGGACCAGTACGTTGGGTCAAGTGTGTTTAAGTGTTATCCCGAACACCCCCGTACTACCTACGTGGGGCTGAAGCCGACGACTGGCCAACTCTCAGATATCATAAACAACCGCATAGGAGGAGATATTTTAAAGTACAATAAGCAACATATCATACATAAGCCTTGTTTCATGATATAGGATTGGACAACATAGATACATTCATTGAAAAATGATGTCTTTCGAACATTGGCCTTCTACAATGCGGGATCCTTTCAGGACATCATTAAAGTACCGCTCCGGTGTGCGGTGCTCTTTGCTAGCGGACGGTCCCTTGGTTGCAAGCTTGATGGCGTCCATCTTCGCCCATTGCACCTTGACATGGGCGAAGGCCATCCGCGCAACTTCAATACAGACCGACCGCTTCACGGCATCAAGCCGAGGGCAGGCACTGACCAGCCGCTTGACGAGACCGAGGTAGCTACTGGGCATGGGTTCGGCGGGCCAAAGACGGATTATCAAATCCCTCATGGCCAATTCAGCCACCCTGTGCAGTTCGGTCCATTGCTTCAGCTGATCGCTGAGGAGCACAGGATGCTCTGGCGCAAGGTACTGCTACTAGAACAACTTCTCCGTTGAGCTCCCCTCTTCGGCCCGAAAGAACTCCGCGGCATCAGCAACACCGGGTTAGAAAGATATACCCTTTCTTCACAAATTTGCTCTACATGTTAAAGGCCTTACCCGCCGCAATTTGCTTTGCCTCTTGGATCTCCCGGACAGTGCCTTGGGCTTCGGCTCGGGCTTCTTGTGCGCTTTGGAGTGCCTTAGCAAGTTCGGAGTTCTGCTCCGAACTCTTGCGCTCTAAGGATTCACATTTGCCTGTGGCATCCTTGAGTTCTTGCTGGACTTCCTCCACCCGTGATTCATGTTTAAGGCGGGAGGCTCATTCCTCCTCCGCCTCCTTCTTGGCCTCGGCCAGCGCACTCTTGAGGGCCTCGACCTCAGACGTGTCAGCTGCAAACATAATTATGAAACTCATTGAGATACTACATCATAGCTGGCATCATTTCAGACGTGCTTCGGTATTACATACCTTGTTTTTCTTCTAACTTCCTCCATAGCTTGGATGCTTCGGCGGCATTGGCAGCCAATACCTATTTCGCAGCCTGCTTATTTAAACAGATATGCGCGTTGAGTTGTTAGATCCTCTGTTCGGTTTTTCTTTTTGAACACCGAATGGAGTCTCAGGGGCTACTATTTATACACAGGCATTTCTTTTATACAGCTCAAAAGACACTGTAAGGCACATACCTCAAAGCCTCTTAAAAGGCTAGTCCAGGCTTCACTCAATCCGCTTTTCATGGACTGAACCTTTTCAATCACCATACCCATAAGGGTACGATGTTCTTCCACAATGGTGGTGCTCTGAAGCGCTCTCACCAGAGTGTCCGACGCCTCCGCATTGACGGAGGATGCCGGTGTTGTAGGCGCGCCCCCTTCTCGCAAAGAGGGTTGCTCATCTGTTTCCGGAACCGTGTGGGTTTCCGGAGCGACATTTGGTTGGGGGCCAAACTGGACATAGCCCCCATCTCCAGTCTCCATGGGGGTTGGTTCCCCCATGTTCTCGGAAACCTAGGTGTCACCCTTCGGCACCGTCTTGGCAGCCTCCGGCACCTCTCCCTGTTCTGGAAGGGTCCTTTGGGATGACACCTCGGTGTTGTCCGTTGCAGGGGGAGGAAGCTGGTGGAGGTGAATCGCTCTCCATCATGTTTGGACCCAGCGAATTCCCAGTAGAGGAAGATCGCTGGGGGAGGACATGAACCGGACTATAGCATGCAATTTAAAGCGTGTTATAACTATAAGCCAGAAAAGCCGGACATATATATATATATATATACCTTTGAGTACTTACGATCCGGCCAGAGGCTTCGGCCTGGGGCGCCACTCATCGGCGCCCGACTCGGAGTCATCCGTAAGGGAGGTCCTTGGACACTGCCGCCTCTAGATCGGCAGAAGCTGCCCTATTCTTCTTCTCCCCCTTGGGTGGGGGATCGCTCTCTTCCTCCTCCTCTTCCTATTCGTTAGGTGAGGAGAGAGTTTCGGTGTCTTCGGACACTACGTCCGAGGCGCCTCTACGGCGGAGGCCACTCTTGGCCTCCTTGCCCTTCTCCTTGGCCTTCTTTTTCGACGCCTGGTACGGCCCCGGGACTAGCATCCTCGTCAATAGAGGAATAGCTTCGTCTTCGGGCAGCGGAGCCAGATAGTGAATTCGTTCCGCTTTCTTTGTCCAGCCCTGCAAAAGAAAATGGAGAGTTTAGTGTGCTCCTTGGGCTCGCAAAGTAATGTTATCAAAGAACTTACGGGGGTCGCAGTGTGGGTGCTGTCTTAGCCGAGGTCTTCGGTTGTCTCCGGCCATGACTTCTGGTTCTTGAAGAGTAGCTTCCACATGTCTTCGTGCTTTGTGCCGAAGAACCGCTGCAGGGTACGAGGACCGGCCGGGTTGAACCTCCACATGGGCTCTTGACGCGCCTGACAGGGGAGAATCCGGCGGAAGAGCATCACCTGGATCACGCTGGCGAGGCTGGTATTTTTATCTACCATGCTCTTGATGCGCTTCTACAACATCATTACCTTGTTAGAAGACGCCCAGTCCAGGCCCTTGTTGAGCCAGGAGGTCAGCCGCATTGGGGGTCCGGACTTGAACTCCATAGGAGTGAGTCACGGGGCTCTGTGACATAGAACCACCCCTGCTGCCATCCCTTCATGGTCTCCACGAAGGTGCCCTGGGGCCAAGTGACGTTGGGCAGTTTGCTCACCATAGCGCCACCGCAATCCGCATGCTGGCCATCCACCACTTTCGGCTTCACATTGAAGACCTTGAGCCACAGCCCGAAGTGGGGGCGGGGAATGCGGAGGAATGCCTCGCATATGACGGTAAATGCCGAAATGTTGAGGAAAGAATTTGGGGCTAGATCGTGGAAATCTAGCCCGTAGTAAAACATGAGGTTGCGAACGAAAGGATGAAGGGGAAACCCCAGTCCGCAAAGAAAATGAGGGATAAATACTACCCTCTCGCCGGGCTTTGGAGTGGGGATGACCTGTTTTTTGGCCGGGAGCCGATGGACGATGTCTTTGGCCAGATACCCCGCTTCCCGAAGTTCCTTGATGTTTTTCTCCGTGACGGAGGAGGTCATCCACTTTCCCTGCGCTCCGGATCCGGACATGGCTGGAGTACTTTCTAGGAACGGAGTGGATCGAAGTTTGAGCGCTGGAGCTTGAGGGCGGATGGACTGAGGAAGGGGAAGGCGTGGGGTAAAAAGGGGGAACCTTATCTCCTTATAAAGGCAGTGAATATCATGCGTCCCCCACAAGCCTTAAAGCTCGCCTATTTCCAAGGGGTCGTGCGAGACGGCACGGTTGGGTTTTCCAAACCCGTATTGATGAGAATCCCCTAATAAGGGGGCACGATCTCTGCTTTGACAAGACGTGTCGTCGGTGGTTGCGTCTCGAAACACGAAACGGGAGGCCGAAAAACGGTTTGAAATAATAGAATGGCCGGACGTAACGTCTCACCAGTGAAATCTTTAGAAGACAGAATTTATCTGTATTCTGCCCTTGTAATTCAGAGATATGACTGTTGTATAGAGCCGGATATAGTATTGACGATCAACCGCTTTGAAGTGTTCGGGGGAGGAACCCGCCTTGCAATGCCGAAGACAATCTGCGCGTCGGACACATCGACATTGAAGGCTGGTTCAGGGGCTACTGAGGGAGTCCAGGATTATGGGGTCCTCGGGCGTCCAGGCTACGTGACGTGGGCTGGACAGATGGGCCGTGAAGATACAATACGAAAGACTTTCCCCGTGCCCGGATGGGACTCTCCTTGGCGTGGAAGGCAAGCTTAGCGTGCGGATATGAAGATTCCTTTCTCTGTAAAACTGACTCTGTACAAAACCTAGTCCCCTACGGTGTCTATATAAATCGGAGGGTTTAGTCCGTAGACACAATCATAATCATATAGACTAGACATCTAGGGTTTAGCCATTACGATCTCGTGGTAGATCAACTCTTGTAACCCCTATATTCATCAAAGTCAATCAAGCAGGACGTAGTGTATTACCTCCATCAAGAGGGCCCGAACCTGGGTAAACATCGCGTCCGGTGTCTCCTGTTTCCTTCGATCCTTAGACGCACAGTTCGGGACCCCATACCCGAGATCTGCCGGTTTTGACACCGACAACCACCATTCCCCGCCCGGATGATGAGTTCCTTGATTGGTGGGCCTCCACCTCATCGACAACACTAGCGAGCATGCACAAAGCGGTCTCTACCCTCGTCATCCTCACCTTGTTGTCGCTTTGAAGCACCAGAAGTGATGTTTTTTTAAATGAGAGCACCTTTCCGTCACTCACATCGTGCTAGTCATCCAAGGCGAAGGCCATTACGGGGCCAGGGCCGTCACCAAAGGATTGACACATCTTCAATCGACGACATTGATTTCAGTTTTCTTAGGCAAGCACACCCCATTCTAAGTGCTCTACTGCTCATGGTTTTGACATTCCATTGTGTACGTGCCATACCCCCTCTATTGTTTGGACTAAACTCTTTATATCAATGAAATAAAGTCGTCTCCGGTGACCCGCCATTAGTGCTGTGGTGGTGTCATACAATAAAGTCGTCTCCGGTGGATTGTCTTGATGGTAGCGACAGTGTCTGCCTAAGGAATAAGTCTTCCTCAAGCCTTTTCATGTCGATTATTGTTTGGGGCAATGTCGATCGTTCATTCTGGACAACAAGGGTAGGGTTTGGACGGTTCGTCAACGTAATGATGATGGCATCTTCTCTTCGTCGTTGTAACTTTTGGTGTCGACGTAAGGCCTGTGGAGCTTATTGGAGGTTGGGCTCTTGAATCTGTGGCTCTTTAAGTTGTGAAAAAAAAAACATCACTAGGGCGAGGGTCCGGTAGGGCCATGGCATTGATGACTTCCCGTCCATGATAAAAAGTGTTAAGCGGATTGCTATCGATCTGTTCTAGAGGAAGAAGACTTGGCCCTATGGACTTCAATGTAATTTTTTTTAATGGGTGTACCCAGTTGAGCCCAAAATGGAAAAGCCACAACGTACTCAGTTGAGCCCTCATGTCACCGGATCACCACACGACCACATCTTCTGTCACTTAATGTCCATAAAGAGAGGAATATATGCCACTGCTGCTTGTTACCAAGTGCCAATTAAGCACACTGTACCGTACACGTTCCATACGTGGCGCATTGCCTGCTAGTATACGTACACCAGCATGGCACGACACTGTTGCTCGGTAATAGCGTGCACAGAAGTATAGAGTGCCATTTGTAAGCACAGCCGCCCCTGAAGTGGAGATGATCTCCCGTGTCCCTTCGGATCTGATTCGTTGAGGCTTTGAGCAGTTGGTTCTTCCACCGACCATCGCACGATCACATCTGTCACTTAAGAGTGGAATACTGTTGCTTGTCGCTCCCTCCATCCAATAATGTAAGGCGTATTTTTTAACTCTCTAGAGTAAATGCCAATTCAGCACAGTGTACTGTACACGTTCCATACGTGGAGCATCACGTGCTGTACGTACACCAGCATGGCAGGGCACTGTTGCTGGGTAATAGCGTGCACAAACAGTATAGCGGGCCATTTGTAAGGTCTGGTCCATTGAGCAGTTGGTTTATCCACGCTAGCTACTCTGTCACTTGGCACGGGACACGGCAGTGATGACGGGCGCCTTTACAACCACGCGTCGCCCTCGCTTTCCCCTGCAGTGAATGACTCTCTTCTGTCAGCGTTGGGCAGGTAGACGAGGTTATCAGAAAAAGGCATGTGTCCGTCAACCCAAGCCGGTCTACTACCACTCGCTCGCAGAAGACGATGCTCGTACTGACTGACTGAAAGCGCGAGGCCGAATTGGAATCACGGTGGTTTCATTGCGGCGGTTAGGCATATCTCTCCGAATTGTTCGTGTCAGGCCTGCAACACAGACGTACCACTTGCGATAGCTATACTCCATGGTCTACTGAAGGCGTCCAAGAGTCCTTACAATTCGGATCACTATGACACCGCTAGCTACAGTGTGTGTGTGCGCGCGCGCAGATTATTTGTCTTGAGTCTGAACCACTCGATCGATGCACACGATCAGGACCCTGAGACGGTGAGACTGTAGAGAGACACGTCCGCATTGTCCTGCCTCGCTGCCGGCACAGTAGCTGTTCGGCGCGCGTATGCAAGTCCCGTGCGGCGTGCGCTGGAGTATACTGTTCCTTTGCGGCGGCCCGCCCCGCTACGGTATGGGTCGCCACCACGCGCGGCCGGCGTGCCGATGCTCCGTGATCTCCGGTGAGGCGGTCGCGGGTAGGTACGGAGTTGTTGTCCGCCGATTAATTGGGGCTGCCGAATCCTCGCAGAGTTGCTCTCCGCCACGCATGGAGATGGAGTAGGCCTTGGAGGAGGCTAATCGCTTTCGGTAAAAGCTGGGTCGCGTTTCTGCTGCGGCTTTCCTTTTTTTCACCGGCAAGTAAATGCAGGGGTCGGGGGTGGTGGTGGCGGTCGGCACCGGTGCTGGTACCCGTCGGGATTCTTTCGGTTCCCGTAGGCCGTATGGACCAACCGTTGACATCGACGAGGGAAATGGATGGGCCGTGCGTGCCACACGTTGCTTCTTTCCTATACAACACTAAGACCGGCGCCCCCAAACCCCGGGAGGGCCCGATCACGGGCTGGTCACAGAAATCCGACTCAGACGAACGCCTCGTACCTCTTCTATTCGTCCGGACTGATCATAACTCCTCGTATAATCTGAGGCGGATATAGAAGGCCAGAGTGCGTCCGTCATAACGGATCCGGCCCATGCCGTGCTCACTCCAATCTCACATATATTCATCCTCGTCTTCTCCTCGAACCAATCCTAGCCACTCAATATCACTCAGGCCCCCAAACTCCTTTTCAACAATCTTCAGTCTTCTCCGACATGACGGACAGCAGATCGGAGTCCTCGGTCACCTGATCTATGGACTGTGACCTCGTCCCATGCGGGCCTGAGCAGGAGATGGCCGTCCACATTGCGCTCGGCCGCTCCTGGGAGGAGACCGCCCATCAACGGCCAGATCCGACTCGACGGGGATCCATTGTGCCTGTTGGGGAACGTAGCAATTTCAAAAAAATTTCTACGCACACGCAAGATCATGATGATGCATAGCAACGAGAGGGGAGAGTGTTGTCCACGTACTCTCGTAGACCGAAAGCGGAAGTGTTAGCACAACGCGGTTGATGTAGTCGTACGTCTTCACGATCCGATCGATCAAGTACCGAACGCACGACACCTCCGAGTTCAGCACACGTTCAGCCCGATGACGTCCCTCTAACTTCGATCCAGCCGAGTGTTGAGGGGGAGTTTCGTCAGCACGACGGCGTGGTGACGATGTTGATGTTCTACCGACGCAGGGCTTCGCCTAAGCACCGCTACAGTATTATCGATGTGGACTATGATGGAGGGGGGCACCGCACACGGCTAAGAGACGATCAACTTGATCAACTTGTGTGTCTAGAGGTGCCTGAGGGAGTCCTGGATTAGGGGGTGTTCGGGTAGCCGGACTATACCTTCAGCCGGACTCCAGGACTATGAAGATACAAGATTGAAGACTTCGTCCCGTGTCCGAAGGGGACTTTCCTTGGCGTGGAAGGCAAGCTTGGCGATGCGGATATTCAAGATCTCCTACCATTGTAACCGACTTTGTGTAATACTAACCCTCTCCGGTGTCTATATAAACCGGAGGGTTTTAGTCCGTAGGACAACTTCATCATACAACAATCATACCATAGGCTAGCTTCTAGGGTTTAGCCTCCTTGATCTCGTGGTAGATCTACTCTTGTACTACCCATATCATCAATATTAATCAAGCAGGACGTAGGGTTTTACCTCCATCAAGAGGGCTCGAACCTGGGTCAAACATTGTGTCCCTCGTCTCCTGTTACCATCCGGCCTAGACGCACAGTTCGGGAACCCCTACCCGACATCCGCCGGTTTTGACACCTACATTGGTGCTTTCATTGAGAGTTCCTCTGTGTCGTCGCTTTCAGGCCCGATGGCTTCTTTGATCATCAACCACGATGCAGTCCAGGATGAGACTTTTCTCCCCGGACAGATCTTCGTCTTCGGCGGCTTCGCACTACGGGCCAACTCGCTTGGTCACCTTGAGCAGATCAAAAGTTACGCCCCTGGCCATCAGGTCAGGTTTGGAAGCCTAAACTACACGGCTGACATCCACGGGGACTTGATCTTCGACGGATTCGAGCCACAGCCAAGCGTGCCGCACTGTCTCGATGGGCATGATATAGCTCTGCCACCGAACAGTGCCTTGGAGGCCGCACACGCATCGGTTCCGACCATTGATTCGGAGCCCACTGCACCAATCGAGGATCAGCGGTTGGACGCTGCCTTAGGGGCTGCGATCTCAGAGGCGATCGAGCCAAACTCCAGCCCCGCACTCCGCATGGCCCGTGACTCCGAGGAGCCGGATTCCTCTCCGAACTCCGTGCCCCCGCGCCCCCGCCGATCGAATCCGATTGGGCGCCGATAATGGAGTTCACCGCCGCGGACATCTTTCAGCACTCGCCCTTCGGCGACATCCTGAATTCTCTAAAGTCTCTCTCTTTATCAGGAGAGCCCTGGCCGGACTACGGTCAGCAAGGTTGGGATACGGGCGATGAAGAAATTCAAAACCCACCCACCACCCACTTCGTAGCCACTTTCGATGACTTAACCGACATGCTCGACTTCGACTCCGAAGACATCGACGGTATGGACGACGATGCACGAGACAACCAAGAACCAATGCCTATAGGGCATTGGACAGCCACCTCATCTCACGATGTGTACATGGTGGATACCCCTAAAAGAAGCAACAACGAGGAAAACGGGGAGGGGGTCGATCTCTCGAAAAACAATCAAAGCGTCGGCGTAAACGCCGACCTAAGCCCCGCCTCGATAAAGACCCAGCCATAGAGCAGGATGAGCCGATAGACGACGAGCATGCCTCAGAGCAACCGTCCCAACAAGACAACCCGGATAGAGAAACCGAACATTCCTCCCCCGGCGAAAATGGCATTCGGACGACCCTACGCCGGACAAGCCCACAAAGTAGAAGAACCTCCACAAACAGCTCGTTGCAACCGCACGCAGCCTGAAAAAGCAGAAGCGGAAGCTAAAGACTGCGGAAGATGCACTCAGGATCAGATGGAGTAAAGTAATCAATACCGCAGACAAATACGGCGGCAGTCGCCGCACTAAAAGCTATCCAAGGAGAAAACTACTGCCTGAATTCGACGAGGAGGCCTTAGAGCCCTCGCATTCAAAAAGTAAGAAAGCCACACGGTCGGATAGACGACCCAAGGGCCAGCTTAAAGCGGCAAGCAGCGCCGCACTTAAGCCGGCATGCGACCCACTTAAGGATTCGCATCGCGGCCCAGCCAGGTCCATTTACGGGCCAAGAAAGTAAGCTCTCGTAAGCAATGCAATAAAGCCATTATCAGAATCCGGCACACCGAAATACAGGGGTGCCGCACACCCCCTATGTTTCACCGATGAGGTCCTGGATTATGAATTTCCAGCGGGATTCAAACCCGTAAACATAGAGGAATATGATGGAACAACAGACCCTGGAGTCTGGATCGAGGATTATATCCTCCACATACATATGGCTTGAGGAGATGACCTCCACGCCATAAAATACTTACCCCTCAAGCTTAAAGGGCCAGCCCGACATTGGCTTAAAAGCCTTCCTGAAAACACAATCGGAAGTTGGGAAGAGCTCGAGGACGCTTTCCGAGCAAATTTTCAAGGGACCTATGTCCGCCCTCCGGATGCAGACGATCTTAGTCACATAACTCAACAGCCCGGAGAGTCAGCTCGGCAATTTTGGAATAGATTTCTTACTAAAAAGAATCAGATAATCGACTGTCCGGACGCTGAAGCCTTAGCAGCTTTCAGGCATAATGTCCGAGACGAATGGCTCGCCAGACACCTCGGCCAAGAAAAGCCAAGAACAATGGCCACACTAACAAGCATCATGACCCGCTTTTGCGCAGGAGAGGATAGCTGGTTGGCAAGATGCAGCACCAGCGACCCAAGTACATCCGAAACTAGGGATGGAAATGGAAAACCGCGACGCAATAAGGACCATCGCCGGACTAAGGAAAAAAGTCCAAACAGCACGGCAGTCAATGCCGGATTCAAAAGCTCACGACCGAATCAGAAAAAGCCACCCCCTCCAAGATAACAGGGACGACCTATCCAATCTAAACAAAATCCTCGATAGGATATGTCAAATACACAGTACTCCCGGAAAGCCTGCTAACCATACCCATAGAGATTGTTGGGTTTTTAAACAATCCGGCAGACTCAACGCCGAACACAAGGGGCTCGACACACCGAGCGAAGACGAGGATGAACCCCAAAAGCAGAGTACCGGGAAACAAAAAAATTTCCCACAAGAAGTAAAAACAGTAAACTTACTCCACATAACAAAACGTGCGGCGCCCATAAAGGTACGCGCCCCACGGTCTATCCCAAAGGAATCCCGCCACTGGTTGTCAAAACCAATCATCTTCGATCATCTGGATTATTCTAGAAGTATCAGGAACCCAGGCTGGACTGCCCTGGTACTCGATCCAATAATTGGCGGACTCCAGTTTTCAAATGTCCTTATGGACGGTGGCAGCGGACTCAACCTGATATATCAGGACTCAATCCGCCACATGGGGATCGACCCAAAAAGAATTCGCCACAGCAAAACCTCCTTTCAAGGAGTAATGCCAGGTCCGAACACCCATTGCATGGGTTTTCTCCGGCTCGAGGTTATTTTCGGCTCTGCCGATAACTTCCGTCGCGAAAAGCTAACTTTCCACATCGTCCCATTCTCAAGTCGCTATCAAGCACTGCTGGGACGCGAAGCTTTCGCCCGCTTTAACGCAATACCGCATTATGCATCTCTTACGCTTAAGATGCCCGGTCCACGCGGCATCATCTCCTTAACGAGGAAGCAGTAAGGGCGCCTCCCCCAAGTGGAGGATTGTGCGGCCGCTTTAACAGCCCCACAATACAATGGCTTCACCAGCCAGAACATCGGAACAGGTCATTAAGACCACGGACACGGATAGACGAGTCCGGCACAAAAGTATCATTGATAAAGGCTTAGTGGCCATATACCGCTGCACTAGGGGCTTCACACGTATAAAATAAGAGACAATAAAGCTCAATTTTCCATATTTTACTTTACACTTTGTTTATTTCATATAACTTTTCGGCACGCCCCTTTTTCAACTTAGTTGCTCTCTTTTTTACAGATGAACGTCGTGCTGCGCCCGTCCAGGATACGGCACAACGGAGACACAGGCGCAGACGTGCAGTAGGGACCCGTTCCAAGGATTCTTTTCAGATTAAGACCCTGCGTAAACCTTTTTTACTGTCTCTTGTTGATACACATCCCCTGGTTCTATGACCAAGGAGGAGGCTGGCGTCTTGGCATGTGGCCATGTTAGAATTCTTGCACGTACCTGGACACTAGGGGCTTATACCTTAGAGCGTTACTTAGCCCTCTCTCATAAAGACCGAATACCTTAGGGAGTGTTCGGCGTCGCGAGTTTGGCCTTATATGCATCAGCTCCGAGTCATGATTTTGGTCAAATGTTGGGTTGCCCGGCTCCTGTGTTCGGCCGCCTTACGTTCCTCTCTATTGGCTAAGGCGGCACCAGGAGAACTACTGCGATTGTGCCCTGGTTCGGCCAGGCGAGCACCTTAGTAGAGAAAGCCGAAAACCGACTGTCATGATATGGCGTGAGACTAGTCAACCACTCGATGACTCTACGGAATCTATAGGATTCCCCCGCATTAACGAAGGGCCGTTTCCCGGCCAAGCACATACGCGCCCCGAATTCGGGCGAGCGCAGTCGCCACCAGGGGCTACCTAAATAGTCCCATTGTCAAGCTCCTATGGCTAAGTGAAAGTGTTAAAGCATTATAGTCCGGTTGCCTAGCTCGCTGCGCTATCACCTCCTTTGTAGGACCAAGACGTTGGATTAAGTGTGAAAATGCGCCTTCTGCGAGCACCCCCGCACTATGTGCGTGGGGGTTGAAGTCAACGACTGCCATCTTTCAGATTTTGTATGTATATCTTAAAACGGCCGCACAGGAGGTGTTCCACATACTTGAAGGCACAAGTATAAAAGGCTACTACAATTCATCAAAATATTGCTTCATAATTACATATGCTATCAGAACATAGCATGCTTCGAGCAATGCGTCTCTATTACACGAGCGCCTTCAAGGACTTCCTGAAAATAGTGCTCGGAGGGTACTCGGCTTTGGTCCAAATCTCAGGATGCAACAACGGTGGTCTCCATCCCTGCCCAGTATGTCTTGACACGGGCAAGAGCCATCCGTGCGCCCTCTATGCATGCTGACCTCTTCATCGCATTGATACGTGGCACTGCGCCAAAGAATTGCTGCACCAAGCCGAAAAAACTCTTCGGCTCCGATCTCCCCGGCAACAGATGACCCAAGATGTACTTCATGGCGAGTCCGGACAATCTATTCAGTTCGGCCCATTGAGCCAAACGATCATCCACTGCCAGTGGACGCTCTGGATTGTGGAACTGCGACCAAAAAAGCCTTTCCACTTCGTGATCTTCTTGATCTCGAAAGTGTTCGGTCGCATCAGCAGCACTCGCTGCCAAATCCAGATAGGTGTCCTTCGCACTCCACATCCGATCCAACGGAGCAAACTTCGGATCGCCAAACTTCCTCCGCAGCATAAAGGGCTTTCCAGCCGCAATCTGTCCAGCCTGACGCAGCTCCTCCTTCGCAGCTCTCATCGCAGAGCGAGCATCCTTGGCATCAACAACGGCCTTCTCTAAGTCCGTTTGTCTCGCCCGGTCTTCTTTCTCAAGAGACTTGCAACGGTCAGCAGCGCTTTTTAACTTCACGGCCATCTCGGCCATCTCCTTCTTGCTTCGGCAGTGAGCATCCTGTTCGGCTCTCAGCTCTTCAAGTGCCTTCTCGGCAGCCGCATCACTTGTCCTGGCTTGTTCCTTAGCTCGGGCAAGTTCCGCCCGGAGACTCTCCACAGTGGCCGCACCATCTGCGTCAAGCACACACATTGTAAGATACTGGCATAAAAGCTCCTCTTACCAGATGCCGCCCGAGGAATTGCATACCTTGAGCATCATCAAGTCGCTCATTGACGAGCGCGATGTCGACATCTGCCACGTCAAGTTGCCGCTTTATCTCGACAAAATCATAAGTTCGGCTCGGTTCCGGACACTTCGCCACCTATATACAAAGGCGAAAATTAGACCTGGGATTATGATCCTCTGCGCGCCGTCAATTTTGACAATGCACAGAGTCTCAGGGGCTACTATCTACACAGGGTGCATCTTGTTTATGCGCAACTGACAAAGAAGTACATTATCAAACGTACCTCAAAACCCGTCAGCAAACTTCTGACGGCCTCGTGCAATCCGCTTTCCGCGGACGAAATCCTTCCAATCACCATACCCATCAATGCACGGTGCTCCTCTGAGATAGAAGCTCGCCCTAGCAGAATCATCAGCTCCTCCGACCGCTTACCAGACGGTGCCGGACTCGTCCTATGACCTCCATCGAAGGCAGGACGCGGAGAACCTTGGGGGGCCATATGGCTACCTTCCACCCCTGCCGGATTCGGAGAAACCCTCCGCGACGACACCCCAGGGTCGCCCGCCTCGCTAGGCGGTACGGCAGGGGGAGGCATTCCACTCTCCATCATCTCCGGAAGAAGATCCCCCGAAGACGAGCTCTGCTGAGAAGGGCTGAGGTCCGAGCTGCAAGGTAAAATTTCGGTTAATCTTCTCAGATAAAAAGTAAGGATTTCTCTCATCCCTCTAAAGGAAAATCTTTCTCTACTTACGGCTCGCTGGAGGGCTGATCCCTTTGGGGGTGTAGTTCGGCCGAGGATCTCCCCGGCGCCGGACCCTCTGACGAGGACTTCTTCCCCTGCTTTGAGGCCATGGTCTCCGGGTCGTCAGAGGCGGCCCTCTTCTTCCCCCTAGGAGAGGAATTGTCGGTTCCTCCCTTCGGAGCAGCCTCCTTCGAGGAGGCCATAGTTTCCTTGTCCTCCCCCTCACTTCCCTCCAAAGGCACGATCTTCAACATCCTGACTAGCATGGGATCCGGCCTGATCTCAGGAAGGGGAGCCGGACACCTGATCAGCTTCGCCTTCGCTACCCACTCCTGTTTAAAAGGACAACTCTTTTAGGGGCGAGTTTATGACAATTTTACGGATAGCGAGTCTGGGCACAAGGTTACTTACTTGAGTATCCGGGCAATTGCGGCTTAAACCTGCGTCCTCGGTCAAATCCGGACACATTGCTTATGATCCGAAGAACATTTTATACATCTCCACAGGCGTTGTGCCCATAAAATGCTAGAGAGCTCGTGGTCCCTCCGGATTAAACTCCCACAGACGAAGGGAGCGACGTTTGCCGGGCAATGTTCGGCGAATCAGCATGACCTGCGTCACCTTGACCAGGTTGAGGTCTCTTTCTAAGAGATCCCTAATGCGGCCCTGCAACAGGGGCACGTCTTTGGATAACCCCCAATCTAATCCTTTGTTGACCCATGACGCTAGCCGTGGTGGGGGACCCGAGCGAAAGGTAGGAGGCGCCACCCACTTGGCGCTCCTGGGAGAGGTGATATAGAACCACTCTCGTTGCCACAAGCCGAGCTCCTCTTGAAAGGAGCCCTCGGGCCATGGAGCATCGGCATTCTTACTTATGACAGCACCTCCGCACTCTGCGTGCCGTCCCTCGATCATCTTCGGCTCCACTCCAAAAGTCTTGAGCCATAATCCGAAGTGAGGAGTAACACGGAGGAACGCTTCGCACACAACGATGAATGAGGAAATGTGGAGGATGGACTCCGGAGCTAGGTCACGAAATTCCAGCCCATAATAGAACATCAGCCCCCTCACGAAGGGATCCATCGGGAAGCCTAAACCCCGAAGGAAGTGAGACATGAACACTATGCTCTCACCAGGCTGGGGACTGGGAATAGCCTGCCTTTGAGCAAGCAACCTATGCGAAATTTCGGCGGTCAAAAACTTAGCCTCTCTCAACCTTAGCACGTCCTCCTCCGTGACGGAGGAGGGCATCCATCGGCCTCGAAGGTCAGAACCGGACATTGTCGAAGGTCCGAAGCGCCTGGAATCTGGAGCCTAGGGTGTTGGAACTCGAGGCGACATGCGAACTTGTTTTGAGATTGGAGAAAAGGAGTAAGGCCTTGGTCTCTTTATAAGAGGTTGAATACCAGGAGCCCTCCCCGTAACCGTTTGGGACTCGCCTTTAATCGAGAAAACATGCTAACGGGCACGATTGGGTTACCCACATCCGTATTAACGAGGATCCCGTAAACAAAGGGGACACGGTCTCTGCTTTGACAAGACGTGCCAAGGAAACCACCTCACAAAACACGCTGAGGTGGAGAAGTGAAAACGATTTGAATAAAGGTTTGGCCGTAGTGTGATGTCACGCTGCGGAATACGTCAGCAGATTAGATTTGTGTTAATATTATTCTCTCTATGGCAATACGTGGAAGCTTATTTTGCAGAGCCGGACACTACTCTTGGTGTTTACAAACTTTTATGAAGAATTTGGAGCAGGAACCCGCCTTGCAATGCCGAAGACAATTTGCACGACGGACTCGGCGTCATTGAAGCCTGGTTCAGGGGCTACTGAGGGAGTCCTGGATTAGGGGGTGTTCGGGTAGCCGGACTATACCTTCAGCCGGACTCCAGGACTATGAAGATACAAGATTGAAGACTTTGTCCCGTGTCCGAAGGGGACTTTCCTTGGCGTGGAAGGCAATCTTGGCGATGCGGATATTCAAGATCTCCTACCATTGTAACCGACTTTGTGTAACCCTAACCCTCTTCGGTGTCTATATAAACCGAAGGGTTTTAGTTTGTAGGACAACTTCATCATACAACAATCATACCATAGGCTAGCTTCTAGGGTTTAGCCTCCTTGATCTCGTGGTAGATCTACTCTTGTACTACCCATATCATCAATATTAATCAAGCAGGACGTAGGGTTTTACCTCCATCAAGAGGGCCCGAACCTGGGTAAAACATTGTGTCCCTCGTCTCCTGTTACCATCCGGCCTAGACGCACAGTTCGGGACCCCCTACCCGAGATCCGCCGGTTTTGACACTGACAGTGCCCCATGCCCCTGTATATAAAGGAGCAAGGGGGGAGGCGGCCGGCCTAGGAGGAGGGCGCCCCAAGGGGGGAGTCCTACTCCTACCGGGAGTAGGACTCCTCCCGATGGATCCCTTCGTGAGGGGGCTGCCCTATTTAACGTGAATGCAGCTGTCTCTAATGCATAACCCCAAAACGATAGTGGTAGATCGGTAAGAGACATCATAGATCGCACCATATCTAATAAAGTATGGTTATGACGTTCGGACACACCATTACACTGTGGTGTTCCAGGTGGCGTGAGTAGTGAAACTATTTCACATTGTTTTAACTGAAGGCCAAACTCTTAACTCAAATATTTTACCTCTGCGATCATATCGTAGAAACTTTTATTTTCTTGTTACGATGATTCTCCACTTCACTCTAAAATTCTTTGAACTTTTCAAATGTTTCAGACTTGTGTTTCATTAAGTAGATATACCCATATATGCTCAAATCATCTGTGAAGGTCAGAAAATAACGATACTTGCCATGAGCCTTAACACTCATCAGACCGCATACATCAGCATGTATTATTTCCAATAAGTCAGTTGCTCGCTCCATTGTTCCGGAGAACAGAGTCTTAGTCATCTTGCCCATGAGGCATGGTTCGCAAGCATCAAGTGATTCATAATCAAGTGATTCCAAAAGTCCATCAACATGGAGTTTCTTCATGCGCTTTACACCAATATGACCTAAACGGCAGTGCCACAAATAAGTTGCACTATCATTATTAACTTTGCATCTTTTGGTTTCAATATTATGAATATGTGTATCACTATGATCGAGATCCAACGAACCATTTTCATTGGGTGTGTAACCATATAAGGTTTTATTCATGTAAACAGAACAACAATTTATTCTCTTATTTAAATGAATAACCGTATTGCAATAAACATGATCAAATCATATTCATGCTCAACGCAAACACCAAATAACACTTATTTAGGTTCAACACTAATCCCGAAAGTATAGGGAGTGTGCGATGATGATCATATCAATATTGGAACCACTTCCAACACACATCGTCACTTCACCCTTAACTAGTCTCTGTTCATTCTGTAACTCCCGTTTCGAGTTACTACTCTTAGCAACTGAACCAGTATCAAATACCGAGGGGTTGCTACGGACACTAGTAAAATACACATCAATAATCTGTATATCAAATATACCTTTGTTCACTTTGCCATCCTTCTTATCCGCCAAATACTTGGGGTAGTTCCGCTTCCAGTGACCAGTCCCTTTGCAGTAGAATCACTTAGTCTCAGGCTTAGGACCAAACTTGGGCTTCTTCACTTGAGCAGCAACTTGTTTGCCGTTCTTCTTGAAGTTCCCCTTCTTCCCTTTGCCCTTTTTCTTGAAACTAGTGGTCTTGTCTACCATCAACACTTGATATTTTTCTTGATTTCTACCTTTGTTGATTTCAGCATTACGAAGAGCTTGGGAATCGTTTCCGTTATCCCTTGCATATCATAGTTCATCATAAAGTTCTACTAACTTGGTGATGGTGACTAGAGAATTCTGTCAATCACTATCTTATCTGGAAGATTAACTCCCACTTGATTCAAGCGATTGTAGTACCCAGACAATCTGAGCACATGCTCACCGCTTGAGCTATTCTCCTCCATCTTTTTAGCTATAGAACTTGTTGGAGACTTCATATCTCAACACTCGGGTATTTGCTTGAAATATTAACTTCAACTCCTGAACATCTCATATGGTCCATGACATTCAAAACGTCTTTGAAGTCCCGATTCTAAGCCGTTAAGCATGGTGCACTAAACTATCAAGTAGTCATCATATTGAGCTAGCCAAACGTTCATAACGTCTACATCTACTCCTGCAATAGGTCTGTCACCTAGCGGTGCATCAAAGACATAATTCTTCTGTGCAGCAATGAGGATAATCCTCAGATCACGGATCCAATCCGCATCATTGCTACTAACAATTTTCAAATAATTTTTCTCTAGGAACACAATAAACTGGGAGCAACATCACGAGCTATTGATCTACAACATAGATATGCTAATACTACCAGGACTAAGTTCATGATAAATTAAAGTTCAGTTAATCATATTACTTAAGAACTCCCACTTAGACAAACATCCCTCTAATCTTCTAAGTGATCACGTGATCCATATCAACTAAACCATGTCCGATCATCACGTGACATGGAGTAGTTTCAATGGTGAACATCACTATGTTGATCATATCTACTATATGATTCACGCTCGACCTTTCGGTCTCCGTGTTCCGAGGCCATATCTGTTATATGCTAGGCTCGTCAAGTTTAACCTGAGTATTCTGCGTGTGCAACTGTTTTGCACCCGTTATATTTGAACGTAGAGCCTATCACACCCGATCATCACGTGGTGTCTCAGCACGAAGAACTTTCACAACGGTGCATACTCAGGGAGAACACTTGTACCTTGATAATTAGTGAGAGATCATCTTATAAAGCTACCGTTGAACTAAGCAAAATAAGATGCATAAAAGATAAACATCACATGCAATCAAAATATGTGACATGATATGGCCATCATCATCTTGTGCCTTTGATCTCCATCTCCAAAGCATCGTCATGATTTCCATCATCACCGGCATGACACCATGATCTCCATCATCTTGATCTATATCAATGTGTCGTCACATGGTCGTCTCACCAACTATTGCTCTTGCAACTATTGCTATCGCATAGCGATAAAGTAAAGCAATTATTTGGCACTTGCATCTTATGCAATAAAGAGACAACCATAAGGCTTCTGCCAGTTGCCGATAACTTCAACAAAACATGATCATCTTATACAACAACTTATATCTCATCACGTCTTGACCATAGCACATCACAACATGCCCTGCAAAAACAAGTTAGACGTCCTCTACTTTGTTGTTGCAAGTTTTACGTGGCTGCTACGGGCTGAGCAAGAACCATTCTTAGCTACGCATCGAAAACCACAATGATAGTTTGTCAAGTTAGTGCTGTTTTAACCTTCGCAAGGGCCGGACGTAGCCACACTCGGTTCAACTAAAGTTGGAGAAACTGAAACCCGCTAGTCACCTGTGTGCATAGCACGGCGGTAAAACCAGTCTCGCGTAAGCGTACGCGTAATGTCGGTCCGGGCCGCTTCATCCAACAATACCGCCGAACCAAAGTGTGACATGCTGGTAAGCAGTATGACTTATATCGCCCACAACTCACTTGTGTTCTACTCGTGCATATTACATCAACTCATAAAACCTGGCTCGGATGCCACTGTTGGGGAACGTAGCAATTTCAAAAAATTTCCTACGCACACACAAGATCATGGTGATGCATAGCAACGAGAGGGGAGAGTGTTGTCCACGTACCCTCGTAGACCGAAAGCGGAAGCGTTAGCACAACGCGGTTGATGTAGTCGTACGTCTTCACGATCCGACCAATCAAGTACCGAACGCACAGCACCTCCGAGTTCAGCACACGTTCAGCCCGATGACGTCCCTCTAACTCCAATCTAGCTGAGTGTTGAGGGAGAGTTTCGTCAGCACGACGGCGTGGTGACGATGTTGATGTTCTACCGAAGCAGGGCTTTGCCTAAGCACCGCTACAGTATTATCGAGGTGGACTATGATGGAGGGGGGCACCGCACACGGCTAAGAGACGATCAACTTGATCAACTTGTGTGGCTAGAGGTGCTCCCTGCCCCTGTATATAAAGGAGCAAGAGGGGAGGCGGCCGACCTAGGAGGAGGGCGCCCCAAGGGGGGAGTAGGACTCCTCCTTTCCTTGTTGGAGTAGGAGAGAAGGAAAGAGGAGGAGAGGGAGAAGGAAAAGGGGGCTGCACCCCTTGTCCAATTCGGACCAGAGGGGGGGGGGTGCAGGCCTCCTTCCTTTTGGCCTCTCTCCTCTATTCCCGTATGGCCCAATAAGGCCCATATACTCCCCGGCGAATTCCCGTAACTCTTCGGTACTCCGAAAAATACCCGAATCACTCGGAACCTTTCCGAAGTCCGAATATAGTCGTCCAATATATCGATCTTTACGTCTCGACCATTTCGAGACTCCTCGTCATGTCCCCGATCTCATCCGGGACTCCGAACTCCTTCGGTACATCAAAACATATAAACTCATAATATAACTGTCATCGTAGCGTTAAGCGTGCGGACCCTACGGGTTCGAGAACTATGTAGACATGACCGAGACACGTCTCCGGTCAATAACCAATAGCGGAACCTGGATGCTCATATTGGCTCCTACATATTCTACGAAGATCTTTATCGGTCAGACCGCATAACAACATACGTTGTTCCCTTTGTCATCGGTATGTTACTTGCCCGAGTTTCGATCGTCGGTATCTCAATACCTAGTTCAGTCTCGTTACCGGCAAGTCTCTTTACTCGTTCCGTAATATATCATCCCGCAACTAACTCATTAGTTGCAATGCTTGCAATGCTTATAGTGATGTGCATTACCGAGTGGGCCCAGAGATACCTCTCCGACAAGCGGAGTGACAAATTCTAATCTCGAAATACGCCAACCCAACAAGTATCTTCGGAGACACTTGTAGAGCACCTTTATAATCACCCAGTTACGTTGTGACGTTTGGTAGCACACAAAGTGTTCCTCCGGTAAACGGGAGTTGCATAATCTCATAGTCATAGGAACATGTATAAGTCATGAAGAAAGCAATAGCAACAAACTAAACGATCAAGTGCTATGCTAACGGAATGGGTCAAGTCAATCACATCATTCTCTAATGATGTGACCCCGTTAATCAAATGACAACTCATGTCTATGGCTAGGAAACTTAACCATCTTTGATCAACGAGCTAATCAAGTAGAGGCATACTAGTGACACTCTGTTTGTCTATGTATTCACACATGTATTATGTTTCCGGTTAATACAATTCTAGTATGAATAATAAACATTTATCATGATATAAGGAAATAAATAATAACTTTATTATTGCCTCTAGGGCATATTTCCTTCAGTGCCCGCCCAAATGACGCTTGGATCCAGCACCAGGCGTGTCGCCGCTGCCTCGCAGGAGGTCGTGCGGTCAGTCCGGCACCCCAACGTCGTGGTAGAGGCGCAACACCTTTGTTGGCGCTCCGAGTCGGAGGTAAACGCCCGCACTTATGGCCCGTTCTAGATGGATGCTAATATGGCACGACGTGCCCGTCGTGCGAGGCAGAAGGCACGGGAGGCCGCAGAAGCCCTCGAGGCAGAGGCCGGTGAGGCGGACTCGCACGCCATGACGCCGCTACCTGTGACCTGCAACCCCTGGCGTCGGAACCACGCCATGGTAGACGTGTTGGGCTCCGACCTTGACGGATCTATCGTGGACCTCACATCGACCATCGACGTGCAAGCCATGAGCTCCGACAAGGAAGAGTAGGGCATAGGAGAGGCGGCATCTTAAGTCCCCTGAGCCGGTCCGTATCCCATGTCCTACTCTAACTCGCTAGCGAGCACACCTTCACTCCGAGGGGCTCAGCCGGCCGCTCAGACATGGACATGGTCGTGACGCTGGCGATGTTTAGATTACGTTTTACGTTGCATGTAATTGTGTGGATTTGATGGTTTGTAATTAGATATCCGGTTGTGAAAGAGGAAATTTAAGGTGTATCCGATTGTCGGCCTTAGTCACAAGGTAGTGGCAGCAGGCCGCGACACGGCTCGTGGTTTTGTCTTGGGCCGTGGCCATTCCCAGATTTACTTTCGACAATCACTTGTGACTGAGACGTGTGATCGCCGAAGCGTCTTTAATGTGAAATTTTGGTGGTATTGTCCATTCTTGCCAGTTTGTGCTACGACCGGAATCATACGGATATTCCTGCTCCACATACGGCTCTTGGCGTCTGGACTGCCTGCTAGTGTGTGCACAGTTTTTAGTTTGCGTGGTTACGATGTTTGGTCATGTGTGCTTGCATCATCTTCGTTG